>NC_069503.1:213321533-213436533 GCF_027579735.1 Bombina bombina
CCCAATTTGGACACTTCCACTTAGGGGTGTACTTACTTTTGTTGCCAATGGTTTTGACATTAATGGCAGTGTGTTGAGTTATTTTTAGGGGACAGCAAAATTACACTGTTATACAGGCTGCACACTCACTACTTTACATTGTAGCAAAGTGTAATGTCTTCAGTGTTGTCACATGAAAAGATATAATAAAATATCTACAAAAATGTGAGGGGTGTACTTACTTTTGTGAGATACTGTATATACTGTATATATATATATATATATATATATATATATATATATATATATATATATATATATATATATATATATATATATATACTTTTGCCATTTGTATATATTTCTGAAAACTAAAATTATTTTCTGATAGAGACCAATATGTTGAAACTATATAAAGTGTGTGATGGTAACTAACAGAGTAAAAGGTTTCTAACTGTAGAACGTTTTTAAAAAAAGCTTTATCACAGGAGTATAAAGAAACACTGCACAGTAAATGTTAAAAACTGGGAACTAACTGTCCATGGTGTTAGGATAACACATTCAATTAAAATATGTGAGCATGCAATACTTGCAACACTAAGATGAAAGCTTTGCCCCAACATGTAAGGGAGAGTCTCACAAACATAAAAATATGTCCATTGCGTCTAGAGTGAAAGGCACACACTGATATGTAAAGCTGTAGATAACATCACATTTATTTTGTTTATCATGGAACTGCAACCATCCTAGGACTCACCTCAGTGATGTGATTCCCAAAAAATGTTTAATAACTACTCCCCAAATATGAGCATGAAGCTCTAGAATAAAATTCACCCCCACGTACAACCATATTGCAATAGTATGATGTTTCACAACATCTAAGTTTTCAAAAATTACAAGATAACTATCGGTTGTTGTTCTTAAAAGTAGTTTGTCTATTTATTTATTGTTGGGATAACTATAACTTCTATATTTTTTAGCATGGAATTTTATAATTATTTCATTAGCAAAAAAGGCATTATTATTTATTATTTATGAATTATACATAATCTTAAAACAATAGCGTCCTGTGTTAAAAGCTCAAGATTTTTTTATATGACATAGTAAAATTAAAGTCAATCTAGCAAACATGCACATACTAAATATTTAGTGATGTTTTGGTAATAAACTACCTCAAATACTGAAAAAATAATTTAATGAGTGAGGACCATCTTGCTTACTCCTGCATGTATGACAAGAAAACATTCATTTATTTAGGACAGGAACATGAGTTTTAAAATAAAAAATAAAAAACGAATGCATTTTGCAATACCCTCTTTTAGATGATACAAATAATACATTTAAATATATTGTCCCTTTAAAGGGACACTTAAGTCAAAATGAAACTTTCCAGATTCAGATAGAGCCTGCAGTTTTAAGAAATTTGCTAGCATTATTTATTGTTGCAGTTTTTTTTTTTGACACACCCCCAATCGTCATTACTGACGCATCACCTGGGATTCCCACGACAGCCGCAGGCCGAGAATTGCGGATAGAGGCGGAAGATAGGGAGATCAGCAGAGGACGCTGCTGTCAGACATCCTTCCAATCTGTTTGGTTACAGACTCTCCAACCTTCAGTGCACATCAGTACACCTCTGACGGCTGTCTTGAATGGACATATACCAAGTTAAGAAGAAGGGTGAGTGTGTCTTATTTAAAGTCCCGGTTGCTTGAGTTGGCATATATACAAGTTTCATAGGGGTTTGCCATTTTCACTTTTCCTTACAGCTTTTTTATTTGCACACTTTTTGTGGCAGTAATGTCTACTGAGCATGTGCAAGAGTTCACAGTGTATACATATATGAGTCTGTTATTGACTGATGGCTGTCACATGATACAGGGGCTGGCAAATGGAAAAAAAATAATGCCAGAAAAATGTATTCCTTATTTAAAATTCAAAGTACGTGCTATTGCATTATCTTTTTATTATGCACTTGCTGATTATGCAATTCTACTGTATTTAATGGTTATTTACATGGACAGTAAACACCTTATAGTTAAAAGGTGCTAATGACGGCTCAGAGCCGTCATGAGCACTCTCACACCTTGAGGGAGATCTGGGGGCTCCTAACCTCTCCTACGCCGGCGATCGTGCCTGTAGAGTGACAGGCATCACCGGGGATTCACGTGAAGTGCAGTGACGTCACGCGCAATGACGTGATGACGTCACCGTGCAACTTTATACTTAACAATGTTAAGTATAGGAGGAGAGGGCATGCTGCTTAGAAGCCTGTATCTCAGGCATCTAAGCAGCTACAGACCCCCAAGACCCACTGTTGGAAAGGTAACCGCCTAACCTTTCCAACAGTGTAAGTATTGGGGGTCTGTAAAAAAAAAAAAAAAGTTAAAAAATTTTCTTCCAAAAATTACAAAAATAAAAGAAACCTTAGAAAATATTAGCACCCAGGTGGGAAAGTGCTTAGCACTCAAAGGGTTAATTAATGTAGTGGGTGAGTTTTAAATGTTCTAAATGCATTATCAACTTGTTTGCTCCTATTACTTTTCAATAGTCAAGCTCCTCCCATCCCTTGATTTATTTGGAGGAGCCAGTCAGGACTTGTTTCTGGAGCAGACAAGGCTAGCTACGGCCATTATGTTAACAAAGTATATATTGGCTCTCAGTTCCTTATCAGATCATCTCTGCTGGAGAAAATTAGCAACATATATGTGGGTGGATTAGGTTTGTGAAGTCTGCCATTTGCACTTCCACTTTTCAGAATTTAAAAACTCTTAATTTTAGTAATAATAATAATTAACCCCTTAAGGACCACAGCACTTTTCCATTTTCTGACCGTTTGGGACCAGGGATATTTTTAAATTTCTGCGGTGTTTGTGTTTAGCTGCAATTTTCCTCTTATTCATTTACTGTACCCACACATATTATATACCGTTTTTCTCACCATTAAATGAACTTTCTAAAGATACCATTATTTTTATCATAGTATATAATTTACTATAAAAAATATATAAAATATTATGAAAAAATGGAAAAAAACACACTTTTTCTAACTTTGACCCCCAAAATCTGTTACACATCTACAACCACCAAAAAACAACGATACTAAATAGTTTCTAAATTTTGTCCTGAGTTTAGAAATACCCAATACATGTTCTTTGATTTTTTTTTACAAGTTATAGGGCAATAAATACAAGTAGCACTTTGCTATTTCCAAACCATTTTTTTTTTTTCAAAATTAGCCATAGTTACGTTGTAACACTGATATCTGTCAGGAATATCCCTTTGACATGTATATTTTTTTTAGAAGACAACCCAAAGTATTGATCTAGGCCCATTTTGGTATATTTCATGCCACCATTTCACCGCCAAATGCGATCAAATAAAAAAAAACGTTAAATTTTTCACAATTTTAGGTTTCTCACTGAAATTATTTTCTTGTGCAATTTTGGCACAAATTGTTGTAAATGCTTCTCTGGGATCCCCTTTGTTCAGAAATAGCAGACTTATATGGCTTTAGCGCTGCTTTTTGGTAATTAGAAGGCCGCTAAATGCCGCTGCACACCACACTTGTATTATGCCCAGCAGTGATGGGGTTAATTAGGTAGCTTGTAGGGTTAATTTTAGCTTTAGTGTAGAGATCAGCCTCCCACCTGACACATCCCACCCTCTGATCCCTCACTGACCCCCCTCAAACAGCTCTCTTCCCTCCCCACCTCACAATTGTCACCGCCATCTTAAGTACTGGCAGAAAGTCTGCCAGTATAAAAATAAAGGTGTTTTGGTTTGGTTTTTTTGAAAGATTATTTTTTAATAAATTTTATACAAAGTGTAGTATCCCCCATTACCCCCAACTGCCCTGATCCCCCCAAACAGCTCTCTAAGCCACCCCCTCAACCTCTTGGCCGCCATCTTAGGTACTGGCAGCTGTCTGCCAGTACTCAGTTTACTTACACATTTGCCTTTTATTTATTAAAATAAATATAACTGTAAATGTTCTGTAGTGTAGCTTCCCCCCCTCAATACCCTCCCCCCTCCCATTCCAGGATCACTTTATAAAACCTTTTTTCCCCCTCCAGGATCACTTTCCCTATCGTTGTCTACACATTTTCCCTATCCTTCTCACAGAGGTTATGGCTGTGTATGCGCACGCGCTCCCGAGCCCGGCCCCCTCCTCCTCTTGTGCTCACGGATCTACTGGAGCTTAGATCTGGAAGAAGCACCAACAATGGGCCACTCACCCGCATCCCTCCAGCTGCTCCCACCCACCAATGATTGGCACCATGCTGGCCGATGCAGAGAGGGCCACAGAGTGGCTCTCTCTGCATCGGATGGGTAAAAAACGGTATTGGAAGTGATCATGATTGCTTCCAGCGCTTTAAAACCCTGAGAACGTACAGGGTACATCCTTGGTCCTTAAGTGACTTTTTTTTAGGACGTACCCTGTATGTCCTTGTTCGTTAAGGGGTTAAAGGGATACTAAACCCATTTTTTTTTCTTTCATGATTCAAAAAGAGCATGCAATTTTAAGAAACTTTCTGATTTACTCCAATTATCAATTTTTCTTCATTCTCTTGCAATCTTTATTTGAAAAGAAAGATTGTAAGCTTAGGACCCGGCTTCCGTGAAGTGGTAGAAGAAAGAAGAAGGTGCCACAATAGTGCAACATCGGTGATGTTAACTCTTCACACACATTTACAAGATGTACTTACTAGAAACAAGGCACTTGAGAAGTGCCACAACAGCACTCTGGACTCTTATTAGCTGCCCAGATAGTTATCCTCTCGCTGGAAAGAGGGTGCAGATACTCCAAAATCCAGATCAAGGTGATAAATCCAAATTGAGCAAAAAAACTCAATAACACAGTGGGTAGTTCGTAATTCAACTGTTTGTTCCCAAAGATTACCGCAGATATTTCAATCCACAAAAAGTCGTGATAACCAATATTGTAAAAACTACTATGGCTTTATTTAAAAACAAATGATAGCACACAACATGTTTCCCGGTATACTGACCGCTTCATCAGGTGTGTAAACAACAAATGAAACATCACAACTTTAAAAACTAATCTCGGCGTCTATTGCCGAATAGTGCACATGCGTATGCCGATACCCGGACCAATGGGAGCCCCAATCTCAACCGGCTTCCATTTAATTGGTGCAAAATTGTACGTGTGTATTTGTACACACTTCTCTATTGCAAGCTCATTAAGCCGCATAAAAATCGAGAAGAATATAGCAAAAAAGAGCTCAACTTGAATGGGTGATTTGAATTCCATAGACACCGATCTTCTGATAATACTGATCAGGTTTGACAGATCTCTCCTTACTGGCAGGAGTAAGGAGATATCAAGACCGATATATTCGGCTATCGATGTACTAAAAATATAATGAACCTTCTAGCTAATGAGCAAATAACAAAAATAAATATAGATATAAAAAGGAGCCGGTTAAGTTATACGCTCCATCCCGCCAGATATCGACATAAGAATACCACCGTAGTGAAATAAAAATATTGTATATATATATCACTATTATAAAGCAACAGAGATTGCACATAAAGTGACAAAATGGACATATCGATAGAAACAAAACATTATATATTATAAAAATACACTATATTGTGTGTTCAAAATACAATACCACCATAAGATGTGGATATATATAAGAGATATAATATATAACATGTATATAAGAAAATCCAATATTATAAAAGGCATGAATAAAATAACAAATAATAAGCAAAAAATTAATAAAAATTGATGATGAGTATACAATAATACATAATAGGAGTATATAAATATTACCCAATTCTCCATTAAACATAGTATTATACAAAATGAATAAAACATATAGCTCACAAAAAAATATAGCTCACAAAAAATATATATAATATTATACAACATAATAAAATAAATAGCTCACGATACACCTATACCAAATTGGTACTGATATGGATACTAAATAGCTATATATTGATCTAACACATATTCTAGTGTGTAATTAATACCATACCAACATACATAGGTGAACATAAAAACATAATTTATGCTTACCTGATAAATTCCTTTCTTCTGTTGTGTGATCAGTCCACGGGTCATCATTACTTCTGGGATATAGCTCCTCCCCAACAGGAAATGCAAGAGGATTCACCCAGCAGAGCTGCATATAGCTCCTCCCCTCTACGTCAGTCCCAGTCATTCGACCAAGAATCAACGAGAAAGGAGTAACCAAGGGTGAAGTGGTGACTGGAGTATAATTTAAAAGATATTTACCTGCCTTAAAACAGGGCGGGCCGTGGACTGATCACACAACAGAAGAAAGGAATTTATCAGGTAAGCATAAATTATGTTTTCTTCTGTTATGTGTGATCAGTCCACGGGTCATCATTACTTCTGGGATACAAATACCAAAGCAAAAGTACACGGATGACGGGAGGGATAAGCAGGCTCATTATACAGAAGGAACCACTGCCTGAAGAACCTTTCTCCCAAAAATAGCCTCCGAAGAAGCAAAAGTATCAAATTTGTAAAATTTGGAAAAAGTATGAAGCGAAGACCAAGTTGCAGCCTTGCAAATCTGTTCAACAGAGGCCTCATTCTTAAAAGCCCAAGTGGAAGCCACAGCTCTAGTGGAGTGAGCTGTAATTCTTTCAGGAGGCTGCTGTCCAGCAGTCTCATAGGCTAAGCGTATTATGCTACGAAGCCAAAAAGAGAGAGAGGTAGCGGAAGCTTTTTGACCTCTCCTCTGTCCAGAATAAACGACAAACAGGGAAGAAGTTTGGCGAAAATCTTTAGTTGCCTGCAAGTAGAACTTGAGGGCACGAACTACATCTAGATTGTGTAGAAGACGTTCCTTCTTTGAAGAAGGATTTGGACACAAGGATGGAACAACAATCTCTTGATTGATATTCCTGTTAGTGACTACCTTAGGTAAGAACCCAGGTTTAGTACGCAGAACAACCTTGTCTGAGTGAAAAATCAGATAAGGAGAATCACAATGTAAGGCTGATAACTCAGAGACTCTTCGAGCCGAGGAAATAGCCATTAAAAACAGAACTTTCCAAGATAACAATTTTATATCAATGGAATGAAGGGGTTCAAACGGAACACCCTGTAAAACGTTAAGAACTAAGTTTAAACTCCATGGCGGAGCAACAGCTTTAAACACAGGCTTGATCCTAGCTAAAGCCTGACAAAAAGCCTGGACATCTGGATTTTCTGACAGACGCCTGTGTAATAAGATGGACAGAGCTGAAATCTGTCCCTTTAATGAACTAGCTGATAAACCCTTTTCTAACCCTTCTTGTAGAAAAGACAATATCCTAGGGATCCTAACCTTACTCCAGGAGTAACGTTTGGATTCGCACCAGTATAGGTATTTACGCCATATTTTATGGTAAATTTTTCTGGTAACAGGCTTCCTAGCCTGTATCAGGGTATCAATAACTGACTCAGAAAAACCACGTTTTGATAAAATCAAGCGTTCAATTTCCAAGCAGTCAGCTTCAGAGAAGTTAGATTTTGATGTTTGAATGGACCCTGGATCAGAAGGTCCTGTCTTAGAGGTAGAGACCAAGGCGGACAGGATGACATGTCCACTAGATCTGCATACCAAGTCCTGCGTGGCCATGCAGGCGCTATTAGAATCACTGATGCTCTTTCCTGTTTGATTTTGGCAATCAATCGAGGAAGCAGCGGGAAGGGTGGAAACACATAAGCCATCCCGAATTTCCAAGGTGCTGTCAAAGCATCTATCAGAACCGCTCCCGGATCCCTGGATCTGGACCCGTAGCGAGGAAGTTTGGCGTTCTGGCGAGACGCCATGAGATCTATCTCTGGTTTGCCCCAACGTCGAAGTATTTGGGCAAAGACCTCCGGATGAAGTTCCCACTCCCCCGGATGAAAAGTCTGGCGGCTCAAGAAATCCGCCTCCCAGTTCTCCACTCCCGGGATGTGGATTGCTGACAGGTGGCAAGAGTGTGACTCTGCCCAGCGAATTATCTTTGATACTTCCACCATTGCTAGGGAGCTTCTTGTCCCTCCCTGATGGTTGATGTAAGCTACAGTCGTGATGTTGTCCGACTGAAACCTGATGAACCCCCGAGTTGTTAATTGGGGCCAAGCCAGAAGGGCATTGAGAACTGCTCTCAATTCCAGAATGTTTATTGGAAGGAGACTCTCCTCCTGATTCCATAGTCCCTGAGCCTTCAGAGAATTCCAGACAGCGCCCCAACCTAGTAGGCTGGCGTCTGTTGTTACAATTGTCCAGTCTGGCCTGCTGAATGGCATCCCCCTGGACAGGTGTGGCCGATGAAGCCACCATAGAAGAGAATTTCTGGTCTCTTGATTCAGATTCAGAGTAGGGGACAAATCTGAGTAATCCCCATTCCACTGACCTAGCATGCACAATTGCAGCGGTCTGAGGTGTAGGCGTGCAAAAGGTACTATGTCCATTGCCGCTACCATTAAGCCGATCACCTCCATACATTGAGCTACTGACGGGTGTTGAATGGAATGAAGGGCACGGCATGCATCTTGAAGCTTTGTTAACCTGTCCTCTGTCAGGTAAATCTTCATTTCTACCGAATCTATAAGAGTCCCCAAGAATGGAACTCTTGTGAGAGGAAAAAGAGAACTCTTCTTTTCATTCACTTTCCATCCATGCGACCTTAGAAATGCCAGAACTAACTCTGTATGAGACTTGGCAGTTTGAAAGCTTGAAGCTTGAATTAGAATGTCGTCTAGGTATGGGGCTACCGAAATCCCTCGCGGCCTTAGTACCGCCAGAAGGGCACCCAGAACCTTTGTGAAGATTCTTGGAGCCGTAGCCAATCCGAATGGGAGAGCTACAAACTGGTAGTGCCTGTCTAAGAAGGCAAACCTTAGATACCGGTGATGATCCTTGTGGATCGGTATGTGAAGGTAAGCATCCTTTAAATCCACTGTGGTCATGTACTGACCCTCTTGGATCATGGGTAGGATTGTCCGAATAGTTTCCATTTTGAACGATGGAACTCTTAGGAATTTGTTTAGAATCTTTAAATCTAAGATTGGCCTGAAAGTTCCCTCTTTTTTGGGAACCACGAACAGGTTTGAGTAGAACCCTTGTCCTAGTTCCGACCGCGGAACCGGATGGATCACTCCCATTGTTAACAGATCTTGTACGCAGCGTAGAAACGCTTCTTTCTTTATCTGGTTTGTTGACAACCTTGACAGATGAAATCTCCCTCTTGGGGGAGATAAATTGAAGTCTAGAAGGTATCCCTGAGATATGATCTCTAGTGCCCAGGGATCCTGAACATCTCTTGCCCAGGCCTGGGCGAAGAGAGAGAGTCTGCCCCCCACTAGATCCGGTCCCGGATCGGGGGCTCTCGGTTCATGCTGTCTTTGGGGCAGCAGCAGGTTTCCTGGCCTGCTTGCTCTTGTTCCAGGACTGGTTAGGCTTCCAGCCTTGCCTGTAACGAGCAACAGCTCCTTCCTGTTTTGGTGCAGTGGAGGTTGATGCTGCTCCTGTTTTGAAATTCCGAAAGGGACGAAAATTAGACTGTCTAGCCTTAACTTTGGCCTTGTCCTGAGGTAGGGCGTGGCCCTTACCTCCCGTAATGTCAGCGATAATTTCTTTCAAACCGGGCCCGAATAAGGACTGCCCCTTGAAAGGTATATTAAGTAATTTGGACTTAGAAGTAACATCAGCTGACCAGGATTTTAGCCACAGCGCCCTGCGTGCCTGTATGGCGAATCCTGAGTTCTTAGCCGTAAGTTTGGTTAAATGTACTACGGCCTCCGAAATGAAAGAATTAGCTAGTTTAAGGACTCTAAGCCTGTCCGTAATGTCGTCTAGCGTAGAGGAACTAAGGTTCTCTTCAAGCGACTCAATCCAAAATGCTGCCGCAGCCGTAATCGGCGCGATACATGCAAGGGGTTGTAATATAAAACCTTGTTGAACAAACATTTTCTTAAGGTAACCCTCTAATTTTTTATCCATTGGATCTGAGAAAGCACAGCTATCCTCCACCGGGATAGTGGTACGCTTAGCTAAAGTAGAAACTGCTCCCTCCACCTTGGGGACCGTTTGCCATAAGTCCCTAGTGGTGGCGTCTATTGGAAACATCTTTCTAAATATTGGAGGGGGTGAGAACGGCACACCGGGTCTATCCCACTCCTTAGTAACAATTTCAGTTAGTCTCTTAGGTATAGGAAAAACGTCAGTACTCGCCGGTACCGCAAAGTATTTATCCAACCTACACAGTTTCTCTGGTATTGCAACGGTGTTACAATCGTTGAGAGCTGCTAAGACCTCCCCTAGTAGTACACGGAGGTTCTCCAATTTAAATTTAAAATTTGAAATATCTGAGTCCAATCTGTTTGGATCAGAACCGTCACCCACAGAATGAAGCTCTCCGTCCTCATGCTCTGCGAGCTGTGACGCAGTATCAGACATGGCCCTAGCATTATCAGCGCACTCTGTTCTCACCCCAGAGTGATCACGCTTGCCTCTTAGTTCTGGTAATTTAGACAAAACTTCAGTCATAACAGTAGCCATATCTTGTAATGTTATCTGTAATGGCCGCCCAGATGTACTAGGCGCCAAAATATCACGCACCTCCCGGGCGGGAGATGCAGGTACTGCCGCGTGAGGCGAGTTAGTCGGCATAACTCTCCCCTCGCAGTTTGGTGAAATTTGTTCACATTGTACAGATTGACTTTTATTTAAAGTAGCATCAATACAGTTAGTACATAAATTTCTATTGGGCTCCACCTTGGCATTGGAACAAATGACACAGATATCTTCCTCTGAGTCAGACATGTTTAACACACTAGCAAAAAAACTTACAACTTGGTTATAATCTTTTTTAGCAAAAAAACGCACTGTGCCTCAAAGAGGTACTAACGATTAAATGACAGTTGAAATAATGAACTGAAAAACTGTTATAGCATCAAACTTTAAAACAACACAATCTTTTAGCAAAGGTTTGTTCCCATTAGTAAAAACAACACTAATTAAATTTGTACATAAGAAAATAAAACAACGTTTTTATTCACAGTCACTATAAGGATTCTCACAGCTCTGCTGAGAGAATTTACCTCCCTTCAAAGAAGTTTGAAGACCCCTGAGATCTGTCAGAGATGAACCGGATCATGCAGGAAATATAAAAGTAACTGACTGGAATTTTTTGATGCGTAGCAAAGAGCGCCAAAAACGGCCCCTCCCTCTCCCACACAGCAGTGAAGAGAAACGAAACTGTCACAATTAAAGCAAAAAAACTGCCAAGTGGAAAAAAAAAATGCCCAAATATTTATTCACACAGTACCTCAGCAAAGTTAAACGATTCTACATTCCAGCAAAAACGTTTAACATGAGAATAGTTATTAAAAGGATTAATGACCTTTAACAGAGTAGTTCCGGTGAAATACCATCCCCAGAATACTGAAGTGTATACATACATGTCATTTTAACGGTATGGCAGGCTTTTCTCATCAATTCCATTCAGAAAATAAAAACTGCCACATACCTCAATGCAGATTCATCTGCCCGCTGTCCCCTGATCTGAAGCCTTTACCTCCCTCAGATGGTCGAGAACAGCAATATGATCTTAACGACTCCGGTTAAAATCATAGTAAAAATCTCTGTCAGATTCTTCCTCAAACTCTGCCAGAGAAGTAATAACACGCTCCGGTGCTATTTTAAAATAACAAACTTTTGATTGAAGTCATAAAAACTAAGTATAATCACCATAGTCCTCTCACACATCCTATCTAGTCGTTGGGTGCAAGAGAATGACTGGGACTGACGTAGAGGGGAGGAGCTATATGCAGCTCTGCTGGGTGAATCCTCTTGCATTTCCTGTTGGGGAGGAGCTATATCCCAGAAGTAATGATGACCCGTGGACTGATCACACATAACAGAAGAAACTAATGCATGTAAAAACCTAAGTGTATTAGTGAACTAAAAGTGTGTACTAAGACCTGTATCTCACTCCAGCAGGAATAAATATCAAGATCTCAATAAAGAATAGAACATATGCCATTAGACTACAAAGTATAATATCCAATGTAGGACAGATGAATATAGACTAAAGATACTAAAAACAATATCCACTAGTGTATTGAGGAATCGTATATAATGACCCATATTGAACTCACAAACTGTCTCCCATATATGTAGATAAAATACTAGTACATTCAAAAACAAAAGCAATAGGATAATTGAATACAACATCTGACATAATACTAGATCTAAGCGATTAAAAATCTAACTACAGGTGGTAGAAAATAGCTAAAAAATCACTTCTAAAAAGATAAACGATTTAATTGAAAGCAGCTATATCTATATGTTCATTTAGCCCATATGGATTTATAGTTTTCATTTTCCAAATCCAATATGTCTCTCTTTGTCTTAAATGTAAAAACCTATTCCTTCCCCGTTTGGGGGTAATGTGTTCAATAGGCAAAATTGTGAAAATATTAGATTCACCTTCATGGACTTTTGTTCCATGACGGGGTACACTATGATTAACTAAAGTTTTTTTTGAGGTTCCTTAGATGTTCACCCCACCTCTTTTTAAGGGGTCTAGAGGTTTTACCAATATACTGTATTCCACATTTACATTGCAACAAATATACTACAAATGCAGAGTCACAGGTGAAACGTGATGCAATTTTAAAATCCTCCTTGGTAGAATGAGATTTAACGTCCACCCTATTTCCGGTGGTATAACTACATAAACCACAATTTGCTCTATTGCATCTATAAAAACAATTTTTTCCTAATGCTGGAATAGGATTTTTAGATGATTTATTTCTAATTTTCATACAATGTTTCCTTATAACTACCTTGCTAGGAGCAAGTCTATTTTTCAAAGAGGGAGCCCTCCTAAACATACAAATAGGAGACTCGTCTATCAAATCTCTAAGTATCGGGTCCCCCTTAAGTATAAACCAATGTTTATGTAGAATACTCTTAATTCTATTATGGTTGTTATTATACCTTGTTATGAACCATGTACTATTGTTCACTTTCTCTTTAGTAGACACTTTCTTATGACTCTGATCCCTATTGTTGGTGTTAAACAATTCCGATCTATCCTTGTTTCTTGCTCTATAATAACTGTCTTCTATTAGTTTCAAAGGGTATTTCCTCTCTAAAAATCTATTTTTCAGAATTTTAGATTGTTCATCATACACTGACAGATCTGTACAATGTCTACGAATTCACAATATATTTAGGACCCGGCTTGTTTTTGGTTCAGCACTTGGGTTGCACTTGCTGATTGGTGGCTAAATGTAGCCACCATCCAGCAAGCGCTATCCAGGGTGCTGAATCAAAAATGGGTCGGCTCCTTAGCTTAGATTCCTGCGTTTTCAAAAAAGATAGCAAGAGAACGAAGAAAGAAATTAGAATAGGAGTAATTAGAAAGTGCTTAAAATTGCATGATCTATCTGAATTATGAAAGAAGAAAAATGGGTTTAGTATCCCTTTAACAATAAGTAATACAGTTAATAAAAAGTATATTGCAAAATTGTTTATAAATTTTTTTTTTAAATCAAATTTTACAAGAAAGTCTTAAATGTATGTATTGTCCCTTTACTCTTGACTAGGCAACACCATAGTCTAGCAAATTTAGGCCAATGTACAGCCGTTTTTCATCAATAAAGTTGAAAAAAACAAAACTCTTAGAATAAAGAAGATAAATGTTAACATGAAGACCTACAACCCACACAGAGAAATGTGCCACTGTAAATAATTGCAGAGGGTAATTGGGCAGAAAATTAGATTGTATTAGTGTATATGGGATAGATTAGATAGAATACAAACCAGATGTGTTACCTTTTTAAGATAAACTACCAAAAAGATCTTGAATTAAATGAATCTGTAGGCAAGTGCCTTCATTTTATATTATTTATATTAATTATTATATCAATTTTGAAATCTGTAATGAATAAATAACTGGCACAATGCAAATTATGAGTAGAATTGACACAAATTGTACTTTGGTTTCTGCCAATTCTTTCACATCTCTATTTTATTTTTTATTTTTTAAATTTTTGATATTTTTTTTTATTTATTAACACGTATTGCAGCAAAAAGAAAAATATACATTGTTCACACAATACATGTAGAAAAGGAGTGTGTTACATTGAGTGAATTTGTAGTCCTTATTGAAAGCACAGTGTACTGTAAAATTGTCTTTACCTTAAAGTGATGGTAAACTTTAGCTAATTAATTGCCATATATTAAAGTTTTGCCATTAAAATAGTATATGTGTAAAAATGTTTAATCTATCCATGAAAAGGGTTAAATCTGTGCCTATAGTAATACTTATATTACAGTGTTATGCCAGTCCTCTGGGATGATCTCTTTTTTTAACGACAATTCCAATGAACATCCAATCAGTGTGTATGTCATAGGACACTCTTGAAGTCTAGCCCTTTTTTACGCCCTTGGGAAGCCTAGGTAGTGAGTGGGTGGGACTGCTCTCTATGTCACAGCTCAGCCAAAAGAGGAAATGAAGCGGGGCGGAAAAACAGAAGATACCAAGTAGGATTCTTTCATTCTAAAATATATATATACTTTTTTTTATTATTATGCGGTTTTGCTTGTAGATTAATATATTAGTTAAAAGTCTGAAATTTACCATCACTTTAATATGTTTCCAATGATGTCACACAAAAGAGTAAAAATGTATGAGAAATTGCTCCTTTTTTGTATTTGAAATAGCGGTTTGTTCTTTGAAACCACAACCCATCAAAATGGTATTATCTCTGTAACCCAAAGCTCAGTACTTAGAACAATTTAAATTAAACATTTTGGGCTTGATTACGAGAGCAGCGCTATTTAACCATTTTTTTTTTCAAAATTAGCCATAGTTACGTTGTAACACTGATATCTGTCAGGAATATCCCTTTGACATGTATATTTATTTTAGAAGACAACCCAAAGTATTGATCTAGGCCCATTTTGGTATATTTCATGCCACCATTTCACCGCCAAATGCGTTAAATTTTTCACAATTTTAGGTTTCTCACTGAAATTATTTTCTTGTGCAATTTTGGCACAAATTGTTGTAAATGCTTCTCTGGGATCCCCTTTGTTCAGAAATAGCAGACTTATATGGCTTTTGCGCTGCTTTTTGGTAATTAGAAGGCCGCTAAATGCCGCTGCACACCACACTTGTATTATGCCCAGCAGTGATGGGGTTAATTAGGTAGCTTGTAGGGTTAATTTTAGCTTTAGTGTAGAGATCAGCCTCCCACCTGACACATCCCACCCTCTGATCCCTCACTGACCCCCCTCAAACAGCTCTCTTCCCTCCCCACCTCACAATTGTCACCGCCATCTTAAGTACTGGCAGAAAGTCTGCCAGTATAAAAATAAAGGTGTTTTGGTTTGGTTTTTTTGAAAGATTATTTTTTAATAAATTTTATACAAAGTGTAGTATCCCCCATTACCCCCAACTGCCCTGATCCCCCCAAACAGCTCTCTAAGCCACCCCCTCAACCTCTTGGCCGCCATCTTAGGTACTGGCAGCTGTCTGCCAGTACTCAGTTTACTTACACATTTGCCTTTTATTTATTAAAATAAATATAACTGTAAATGTTCTGTAGTGTAGCTTCCCCCCCTCAATACCCTCCCCCCTCCCAGTCCAGGATCACTTTATAAAACCTTTTTTCCCCCTCCAGGATCACTTTCCCTATCGTTGTCTACACATTTTCCCTATCCTTCTCACAGAGGTTATGGCTGTGTATGCGCACGCGCTCCCGAGCCCGGCCCCCTCCTCCTCTTGTGCTCACGGATCTACTGGAGCTTAGATCTGGAAGAAGCACCAACAATGGGCCACTCACCCGCATCCCTCCAGCTGCTCCCACCCACCAATGATCGGCACCATGCTGGCCGATGCAGAGAGGGCCACAGAGTGGCTCTCTCTGCATCGGATGGGTAAAAAACGGTATTGGAAGTGATCATGATTGCTTCCAGCGCTTTAAAACCCTGAGAACGTACAGGGTACATCCTTGGTCCTTAAGTGACTTTTTTTTAGGACGTACCCTGTATGTCCTTGTTCGTTAAGGGGTTAAAGGGATACTAAACCCAATTTTTTTTCTTTCATGATTCGAAAAGAGCATGCAATTTTAAGAAACTTTCTGATTTACTCCAATTATCAATTTTTCTTCATTCTCTTGCAATCTTTATTTGAAAAGAAAGATTGTAAGCTTAGGACCCGGCTTCCGTGAAGTGGTAGAAGAAAGAAGAAGGTGCCACAATAGTGCAACATCAGTGATGTTAACTCTTCACACACATTTACAAGATGTACTTACTAGAAACAAGGCACTTGAGAAGTGCCACAACAGCACTCTGGACTCTTATTAGCTGCCCAGATAGTTATCCTCTCGCTGGAAAGAGGGTGCAGATACTCCAAAATCCAGATCAAGGTGATAATTCCAAATTAAGCAAAAAAACTCAATAACACAGTGGGTAGTTCGTAATTCAACTGTTCGTTCCCAAAGATTACCGCAGATATTTCAATCCACAAAAAGTCGTGATAACCAATATTGTAAAAACTACTATGGCTTTATTTAAAAACAAATGATAGCACACAACATGTTTCCCGGTATACTGACCGCTTCATCAGGTGTGTAAACAACAAATGAAACATCACAACTTTAAAAACTAATCTCGGCGTCTATTGCCGAATAGTGCACATGCGTATGCCGATACCCGGACCAATGGGAGCCCCAATCTCAACCGGCTTCCATTCAATTGGTGCAAAATTGTACGTGTGTATTTGTACACACTTCTCTATTGCAAGCTCATTAAGCCGCATAAAAATCGAGAAGAATATAGCAAAAAAGAGCTCAACTTGAATGGGTGATTTGAATTCCATAGACACCGATCTTCTGATAATACTGATCAGGTTTGACAGATCTCTCCTTACTGGCAGGAATAAGGAGAAATCAAGACCGATATATTCGGCTATCGATGTACTAAAAATATAATGAACCTTCTAGCTAATGAGCAAATAACAAAAATAAATATAGATATAAAAAGGAGCCGGTTAAGTTATACGCTCCATCCCGCTAGATATCGACATAAGCATACCACCATAGTGAAATAAAAATATTGTATATATATATCACTATTATAAAGCAACAGAGATTGCCCATAAAGTGACAAAATGGACATATCGATAGAAACAAAACATTATATATTATAAAAATACACTATATTGTGTGTTCAAAATACAATACCACCATAAGATGTGGATATATATAAGAGATATAATATATAACATGTATATAAGAAAATCCAATATTATAAAAGGCATGAATAAAATAACAAATAATAAGCAAAAAATTAATAAAAATTGATGATGAGTATACAATAATACATAATAGGAGTATATAAATATTACCCAATTCTCCATTAAACATAGTATTATACAAAATGAATAAAACATATAGCTCACAAAAAAATATAGCTCACAAAAAATATATATAATATTATACAACATAATAAAATAAATAGCTCACGATACACCTATACCAAATTGGTACTGATATGGATACTAAATAGCTATATATTGATCTAACACATATTCTAGTGTGTAATTAATACCATACCAACATACATAGGTGAACATAAAACTAATGCATGTAAAAACCTAAGTGTATTAGTGAACTAAAAGTGTGTACTAAGACCTGTATCTCACTCCAGCAGGAATAAATATCAAGATCTCAATAAAGAATAGAACATATGCCATTAGACTACAAAGTATAATATCCAATGTAGGACAGATGAATATAGACTAAAGATACTAAAAACAATATCCACTAGTGTATTGAGGAATCGTATATAATGACCCATATTGAACTCACAAACTGTCTCTCATATATGTAGATAAAATACTAGTACATTCAAAAACAAAAGCAATAGGATAATTGAATACAACATCTGACATAATACTAGATCTAAGCGATTAAAAATCTAACTACAGGTGGTAGAAAATAGCTAAAAAATCACTACTAAAAAGATAAACGATTTAATTGAAAGCAGCTATATCTATATGTTCATTTAGCCCATATGGATTTATAGTTTTCATTTTCCAAATCCAATATGTCTCTCTTTGTCTTAAATGTAAAAACCTATTCCTTCCCCGTTTGGGGGTAATGTGTTCAATAGGCAAAATTGTGAAAATATTAGATTCACCTTCATGGACTTTTGTTCCATGACGGGGTACACTATGATTAACTAAAGTTTTTTTGAGATTCCTTAGATGTTCACCCCACCTCTTTTTAAGGGGTCTAGAGGTTTTACCAATATACTGTATTCCACATTTACATTGCAACAAATATACTACAAATGCAGAGTCACAGGTGAAACGTGATGCAATTTTAAAATCCTCCTTGGTAGAATGAGATTTAACGTCCACCCTATTTCCGGTGGTATAACTACATAAACCACAATTTGCTCTATTGCATCTATAAAAACAATTTTTTCCTAATGCTGGAATAGGATTTTTAGATGATTTATTTCTAATTTTCATACAATGTTTCCTTATAACTACCTTGCTAGGAGCAAGTCTATTTTTCAAAGAGGGAGCCCTCCTAAACATACAAATAGGAGACTCGTCTATCAAATCTCTAAGTATCGGGTCCCCCTTAAGTATAAACCAATGTTTATGTAGAATACTCTTAATTCTATTATGGTTGTTATTATACCTTGTTATGAACCATGTACTATTGTTCACTTTCTCTTTAGTAGACACTTTCTTATGACTCTGATCCCTATTGTTGGTGTTAAACAATTCCGATCTATCCTTGTTTCTTGCTCTATAATAACTGTCTTCTATTAGTTTCAAAGGGTATTTCCTCTCTAAAAATCTATTTTTCAGAATTTTAGATTGTTCATCATACACTGACAGATCTGTACAATGTCTACGAATTCACAATATATTTAGGACCCGGCTTGTTTTTGGTTCAGCACTTGGGTTGCACTTGCTGATTGGTGGCTAAATGTAGCCACCATCCAGCAAGCGCTATCCAGGGTGCTGAATAAAAAATGGGTCGGCTCCTTAGCTTAGATTCCTGCTTTTTCAAAAAAGATAGCAAGAGAACGAAGAAAGAAATTAGAATAGGAGTAATTAGAAAGTGCTTAAAATTGCATGATCTATCTGAATTATGAAAGAAGAAAAATGGGTTTAGTATCCCTTTAACAATAAGTAATACAGTTAATAAAAAGTATATTGCAAAATTGTTTATAATTTTTTTTTTAAATCAAATTTTACAAGAAAGTCTTAAATGTATGTATTGTCCCTTTACTCTTGACTAGGCCACACCATAGTCTAGCAAATTTAGGCCAATGGACAGCCGTTTTTCATCAATAAAGTTGAAAAAAACAAAACTCTTAGAATAAAGAAGATAAATGTTAACATGAAGACCTACAACCCACACAGAGAAATGTGCCACTGTAAATAATTGCAGAGGGTAATTGGGCAGAAAATTAGATTGTATTAGTGTATATGGGATAGATTAGATAGAATACAAACCAGATGTGTTACCTTTTTAAGATAAACTACCAAAAAGATCTTGAATTAAATGAATCTGTAGGCAAGTGCCTTCATTTTATATTATTTATATTAATTATTATATCAATTTTGAAATCTGTAATGAATAAATAACTGGCACAATGCAAATTATGAGTAGAATTGACACAAATTGTACTTTGGTTTCTGCCAATTCTTTCACATCTCTATTTTATTTTTTAAATTTTTGATATTTTTTTTTATTTATTAACACGTATTGCAGCAAAAAGAAAAATATACATTGTTCACACAATACATGTAGAAAAGGAGTGTGTTACATTGAGTGAATTTGTAGTCCTTATTGAAAGCACAGTGTACTGTAAAATTGTCTTTACCTTAAAGTGATGGTAAACTTTAGCTAATTAATTGCCATATATTAAAGTTTTGCCATTAAAATAGTATATGTGTAAAAATGTTTAATCTATCCATGAAAAGGGTTAAATCTGTGCCTATAGTAATACTTATATTACAGTGTTATGCCAGTCCTCTGGGATGATCTCTTTTTTTAACGACAATTCCAATGAACATCCAATCAGTGTGTATGTCATAGGACACTCTTGAAGTCTAGCCCTTTTTTACGCCCTTGGGAAGCCTAGGTAGTGAGTGGGTGGGACTGCTCTCTATGTCACAGCTCAGCCAAAAGAGGAAATGAAGCGGGGCGGAAAAACAGAAGATACCAAGTAGGATTCTTTCATTCTAAAATATATATATACTTTTTTTTATTATTATGCGGTTTTGCTTGTAGATTAATATATTAGTTAAAAGTCTGAAATTTACCATCACTTTAATATGTTTCCAATGATGTCACACAAAAGAGTAAAAATGTATGAGAAATTGCTCCTTTTTTGTATTTGAAATAGCGGTTTGTTCTTTGAAACCACAACCCATCAAAATGGTATTATCTCTGTAACCCAAAGCTCAGTACTTAGAACAATTTAAATTAAACATTTTGGGCTTGATTACGAGAGCAGCGCTATTTAACGCTCCTGCTCAAGCGTTAACTGTGCTAGAAGTAAGCTTTTTCCTCACGTCGGGTTGTGCTCGTATTATGACATGAAAGTAATCTGTTTTTGCTTGTGCGCTAACCTGATACGTGTAAAAAGCCGAACTTAGAATATTGTGCACGTGATAACATATTCCCCAATAGGAGTCAATGGAGCAAAAAAAGTGGGGAAAAACACCCAACTTGCGAGCAAACCCGATCGCATATTCTCATGTGCGCTAACCCGACATGAAAATATTAATATTTCACATTCCAATGTTCTTTACATGCTCTATTTCTTCATAAATACATATGTATATATATTTTTATATATATATATATATATATATATATATATATATATATATATATATTTTTTAATACAATGTATATTTATATCTATCTATATATATATATATATATATATATATATATATATATATATATATATATATATATATGATTATATATAGGTATATATATATACAGATATATATATATATATATATATATATATATATATATATATATATATAGGAATAGCTATTTATAAATACTTAGAACATTGGAATGTGAACTTTTTACAGTAAATACATAGTTAAAACCTTTATTAAAAATGAATATTGCATAAATATGTATACATATGTATTTACATGTTTATATGTATGTCTGTAAATTCATATATACATATATAAATACATAAATACATATTTACATACATATAAACATATATACATATAAACATATATAAAGATGTATATGTATCTATGTATCTCTATTTTAAAGCCCTTAGCCTGCCTTCTTTTTTCTAACACCTGACACCTCATATCTTTGAGTATACAAAAGACAGCAGCACCAATTCTTCACAGCAAAGTTATGTGTTTATTGGGACATAACCAACAGAGTACAACAACGTTTCGGTCTGCACGACCTTAATCATGTTTAAGGTCATTTAGACCGAAACTTCGTTGTACTCTATTGGTTATGTCCCAATAAATAGAAAACTTTGCTATGAAGAATTGGTGCTGCTATCTTTTGTATACTGACTTTGCTTGGTTGAGTGCAGGACCCTGCAGCGTGCTCCTACTTAAGCACATTGGTGCTGGACACTTTGTTTGCTGTGACCTCATATCTTTGAGCCCTTTTTTGTGCATTTTTTAAAAAATAATTTTTATCAGATATTGTTATTGTTATGTAACTGTACTTTGTAATGTATTTTTATGTTTTATATGTTTTGTGACACTTTTTTGTTTCGCGAAACAGTTAACCAGTGCTATGAGGACACTGTAATTATTCTAGCATAAAACGCAATAGCAATGAAGCGATCGCGTTTACTTCAAACTTCAAATACGAGCATAAACCTGCAATATACCCTCTCTAACCTGCAATATATCCCTTATCGCTTGAACGTAGCAGAGCGCTCCTTTTGTAATCTGGTTCTTTATTGCTTATCTTTTCTACCTCCTACTGGGTGTGTAATTTCTTCTGCTGGCTGATGTTTACACAGGTTTTCTTTATTAGAAACTTTCAGAATAGGTAGGGATACCACACAAAAAATATGCTATTTCAAATGCCGGTTTAAAGTAAAAGAAGATACTTGATAACAATTTAGTACACTCCAGCAGGTAAAATGGATCATTAGAAACAAATTAACGTGGAGACAAACGTACACTGTCCCTTTAAGGTCGGGAAACATTCAATATCATTTTTACTTAACAAGGTGATGTGTATGCTGCTACATAGTATTATCACAGGGTCAACAGTTATCTTGGTGACAAAAAAAACTACAGTAGAAACCAAAAATAAAAACTGTATAAAAGACAACATAACTATCATATCCGGTCTTCCTAGCAGTTACATAGCTCTAAGTCACTGGTTTTCAAACATGACCTTAGGCAGCCCTAACAGGCCACATTTTGAGGATATCTGAACTGGAGCACAGGTGAAACAATCAGCTGATTAGTAACCATGGTTATTTTACCTGCTCTCACCCAAGGTAATCCAGAAAACCTGGCCTGTTGGGGAGGCCTGAGGACAGGTTTGAAAACCAGTGTTCTAAGTAAATCACTTATTGCTTACAAAGGGTTATTTATGCACTTGCTTTTATCTCAGCATTCCACTTCAATTTGCTTTTTGTTATATTTTTTATCTTCTGATGCATAACACAATATATGAGTTTGCAATGTATGTATGATGATAGTTTAGTATTATATTTGGTTATTATGACTTGATTGGAGTTTCTTTTTTAATGCTTAACCCCTTTCCCACCTCAACTTATTTGTCTAAATCAGAACAAAGTTCCGATGTAAACAGATAAGTAAAAAGTAAAATCTTGTCTGGCGGGAGTACCTATGACGCTAGGCACGCTCTTCAGCCCGCAAACCCATTCAGGAAGCGCCTTTGGCTTCAGTACAGTACACGGTTAGGATGTTCTATGCCGTCCTAACCGAAATGTCCTAAAGTCCAAAGGGCGGGAAGGGGTTAAACTGGACCAAACATTTTCAAGCCAACAGATTAATATTATATTTAGTTACATTTGGTATACAAGGATTTATTCTACACAAATATGCACAGGTATTACACATGGAGGTTTTGATAGATAAAACCCCACTAGGTATTGCAAAAGGAGACTTTGCAGCGCCTTGAAAAGTTGTAATAGCTTTAATCTTTATTGACTGGACTTCAATATGTTATTTGCATAGAGCAATTGGCTATGTTTAGAGGCCAGTTGCACGGACAATCAATTACCTTAGCAAGCAAAGATATCTTGAATAAATAAGCTATACTAAATACAAAGTAACACAAATGTCTAGAAATCCATCACTATTTAAAGGGACACCATACACTAAAATTTTCCCTCCTTTAATATGTTCCTGATGGTCCAATTTACCTGCTAGGATGTATTTAATTATTCACCCTTCTTGCTGCCTACCACACTTACCCACACTATCACTTACCTTCTCTTACTCTTTTTTTTTCTTTATTAATATAACTTATGTGTTAAAACTGTGCCTATCTACACTGTATATATAGTGCATGTGTGTATTCTTGTGTAGTATATATTAAATGAATATGGTTAAGAAAACAAAAAATGAAAAAAGATGAAAGAACAAAAAGAAAAACAGTAACACAAAGTGTCAATTGACATTTTATTGGAAAAAAATGAAATCTCTAGCTCATACAAAAAAAGGACATAAATCTTCCAAATCTAATTTTACAGTGGAAAAGATCTTCTTTATCCTTGATCCATTCAGGATTCTTGACAGTATTTTCTCAGTATTGATTGAAGAGCGATCATTTTTTTCTTACAATTCTGTCATCTAATCTTCACATTCTGAAAGCTTTTGATCTATTGCATGAAGGCCAATAACAGCTGGAGATATTAAAAGGTGAGATGATGATCGTATAGTCAGCAATCCTCTCTCAGCATGAATTTAAAATTATTATCTTGGTAATCAAAGCATTAGAGACGTTTTCTTATTTTTCAGTCCAATTTATTTGACATTGCTATTTTATTTATTTACTTTTCAGGGAGTATACAGTATATAACATTGTGTAACTATATTGTGTAAGACAACAATGAAGATAAAAATTACATTATGTAGTGAATGTTTTATAAACCAACACGTATGGTATTGCACATTTAAATTACTTTTATTTCAACCATCAAAATTCTAGGTAGAGAAAACTTATCTCTCAGCATTAAATACATGAGTTCAATAAAAACGAAAACATTCATTTGATTTCAAAACAATGCAATGAAAGTAAATCTAAATCCAAATTCTCTACAATGTTCCCAGTCCTTGAGTGGTAAGATATTCCAAGTACTAAACACAAAAAGTAAACAAAAATGTTTGCCTATTTAAATTGCTAGTAGTAACTATGTCATGGCTGTTTGAGATAGAAGATGCTGTCTGGATGAAGACTTCTGCCCGTCTGGAAAACCACTTCTTGTCGCTTGGATGAAGACTTCTCCCGGCTTCGGTGAGGACTTCTGCCCGCTTGGATGAAGACTTCTCCCGGCTTGATGAGGATAGATGTCCGGTCTTCAAAAACTGTAAGTGGATCTTCGGGGGTTAGTGTTAGGTTTTTTTAAGGGTTTATTCGGTGGGTTTTATTTTTAGATTAGAGTTTGGGCAATGGAAAATAGCTAAATGCCCTTTTAAGGGGAATGCCCATCCAAATGCCCTTTTCAGGGCAATGGGGAGCTTAGGGTTTTTTAGATAGATTTTATTTGGGGGGTTTGGTTGTGTGGGTGGTGGGTTTTACTGTTGGGGGGTTGTTTGTAATTTTTTTGCAATACCCCGCAAGAGGCCCTTTAGCAGTTTGGCAGTTTAGTTTAGGCTAGGGGGGGGGGGTTATTTTGATAGGGCTATTAGATTAGGTGTAATTAGTTTAAATATTTGATCATTTTTTTTATTTTGTTTCATTTAGTGTTTTTTTTGGCAATTTATTAAATTGTATTTCATTAATGTAATTGATTATAGTGTAATGTTAGGTGTTAGTCAGGTTAGGTTTTATTTTACAGGTAAATTTGTATTTATTTTAACTAGGTAGCTAGTAAATAGTTAATAACTATTTACTAACTAGTCTACCTAGTTAAAATAAATACAAACTTAGCTGTGAAATAAAAATAAAACCTAAGATAGCTACAGTGTAACTATTAGTTATATTGTAGCTAGCTTAGGGTTTATTTTACAGGTAAGTATTTAGTTTTAAATAGGAATTAGTTAGGTAATTTTTATTTAGATTTATTTTAATTATATTAAAGTTAGGGGTGTTAGTGTTAGACTTAGGGTTAGGTTTAGGGGTTAATAACTTTAGTATAGTGGTGGCAGTGACGTTGGGGGCGGCAGATTAGGGGTTAATAATATTTAACTAGTGTTTCCGATGCGGGAGTGTGGCGGTTTAGGGGTTAATATGTTTATTATAGTTGCGGCGATGTCCGGAGCGGCAGATTAGGGGTTAATCATTTTATTATAGTGCTTGCTATGCAGGAGGGCCTTGGTTTAGGGGTTAATAGGTAGTTTATGGGTGTTAGTGTACTTTGTAACACTTTAGTTATGAGTTTTATGCTACAGATTTGTAACGTAAAACCCATAACTACTGACTTTAGATGGCAGAACAAATCTTAACGGTATAGGCTGTACTGCTCACTTTTTGGCCTCCCAGGCAAAACTCGTAATACAGGCGCTATGGGAGTCCGATTGAAAAAGGACTTTTTGAAAGGTGCGGTAGTTACGTTGCGTTACGGCCAAAAAGGTGTGCAGTACAGCTATACCTGCAAGACTCGTAATAACAGTAGTAGTGAAAAAGCTGCGTTATGAGGCTTTTTCACTCATAACGCAAAACTCGTAATCTAGCTGTATATTAGTTGTTCCCATTGGAAATAACGGTATCAAATCCGAAATCCAATATTTGTCCGAACTGAATGCCTGCATGGACAAAATTCGGCCAAACCGAAAATTTTAAAAGATCCGAAATTAATATTTCGGATAAAACAAATTTTTCCCCCATGCACATGTCTAGTATCCAATATTAATTTTAATGTGTGGCCTCATAGAAGTCTATTACAGTGGGGAAAAAAAGTAATTAGTCAGCCTCCAAATGTGCAAGTTCTCCCACTTAAGAAGATGAGAGAGGCCTGTAATTTTCATCATAGGTATACCTCAACTATGAGAGACAAAATGTGGAAACAAATCCAGACAATCACATTGTCTGATTTGGAAAGAATTTATTTGCACATTATGGTGGAAAATAAGTATTTGGTCAATATCAAAAGTTCATCTCAATACTTTGTTATATATCCTTTGTTGGCAATGACAGAGGTCAAGCGTTTACTGTAAGTCTTCACAAGGTTATCACACACTGTTGCTGGTATGTTGGCCCATTCCTGCATGCAGATCTCCTCTAGAGCAGTGATGTTTTGGGGCTGTCGCTGGGCAACACAGAATTTCAACTCCCTCCAAAGGTTTTTTATGGGGTTGAGATCTGGAGACTGGCTAGGCCACTCCAGGACCTTGAAATGCTTCTTACGAAGCCACTCCTTTGTTGCCCGGGTGGTGTGTTTGGGATCATTGTCATGCTGAAAGACCCAGCCACATTTCATCTTCAATGCCCTTGCTGATGGAAGGAAGTTTGCACTCAAAAAACAGTCATCCTGGTCCCTTTGCAGAGAAAAAGCCCCAAAGCATGATGTTGCCACCCCCATGCTTCACAGTAGGTATGGTGTTCTTTGGTTGCAACTCAGCATTCTCTCTCCTCCAAACACGACAAGTTGTGTTTCTACCAAACAGTTCTTCTTTGGTTTCATCTGACCATATGACATTCTCCCAATCCGCTTCTGGATCATCAAAATGCTCTCTAGCATACTTCAGACGGGCCTGGACATGTACTGGCTTAAGCAGGGGGACACGTCTGGCACTGCAGGATCTGAGTCCCTGGCGGCGTAGTGTGTTACTGATGGTAGCCTTTGTTACGTTGGTCCCAGCTCTCTGCAGGTCATTCACTAGGTCCCCCTGTGTGGTTCTGGGATGTTTGCTCACCGTTCTTGTAATCATTTTGACCCCACGGGGTGAGATCTTGCATGGAGCCCCAGATCGAGGGAGATTATCAGTGGTCTTGTATGTATTCCATTTTCTAATTATTGCTACCACAGTTGATTTCTTCACACTAAGCTGCTTGCCTATTGCAGATTCAGTCTTCCCAGCCTGGTGCAGGTCTACCATTTTGTTTCTGGTGTCCTTCAACAGCTCTTTGGTCTTCACCATAGTGGAGTTTGGAGTGTGACTGTTTGAGGTTGTGGACAGGTGTCTTTTATACTGATAACAATTTCAAACAGGTGCCATTAATACAGGTAATGAGTGGAGGACAGAGGAGCTTTTTAAAGAAGAAGATACAGATCTGCGAGAGCCAGATATCTTGCTTGTTTGTAGGTCACCAAATACTTATTTTCCACCATAATTTGCAAATAAATTCTTTCCAAATCAGACAATGTGATTGTCTGGATTTGTTTCAACATTTTGTGTCATAGTTGAGGTATACCTATGATGAAAATTACAGGCCTCTCTCATCTTCTTAAGTGGGAGAACTTGCACAATTGGTGGCTGACTAAATACTTTTTTCCCCACTGTATGTAAATGATTTAGTGTACCCATCCCTATCTACTCTTGACCATTGCACAAGGAATAAAAAATTAATTTAAATGCACAATAATGCTAATAATTTTCCACTCCACATGTAATCTTGGCCCATGAGTTTAATTCTATATTGAGAAGCCAAACATACAGGTTGTATATATGGTTCCAATTTGGGTTTCATCATGGCATTTCGGTGAAACAAAAGTGTTTGAAGTTCAGGGGAAAAAAACTTTAACAACAGATATCTAGTTTGTGATAGAAAAAGATTAGGAAGAAATTAGTTACAAAAAGATCTAGAGATCTTAGTCTCAATGTGAAATGCATTATATTAAATGAATGCAGTAAATTTACCATCAAATTATGGATTGAACACTTTGATAAATGGACCTCATCATTCTGGCTAATTGATAACACCTCATGTGTAGAATAATAACTTCAAGCAGTTTAGTGAGTAAAAGCAGAGCTCATTACCATAAGAAAAGATGAGGAGCACCAATTGCTCCTGATTAAAACTTTACTTTTATTTCATATGTTTCAAATTTGTAAGTAGGCCATGTACACAAGACAAATAACATGCAAAGATTTTTCAAATAACCCAGATGACGCTTTTCGGCTTTTTGCTGTAGTCTTAGGTAGATGCCCTACTCCCAAAGACTGGACTATTAAGAAAATGACCCACATACAAACGGTAAGTGACTGGGTTACATTGATACACTATCTTTAAATAACTGGAATACTTTTATTGCTTATATACTAGCACGGTAAACAAGTAATGTGAAAATGATAATTGAGAAATACATTAATACTCTTTAGGAGATCCAGTCATTATGAGTTTAAAGCAGAGCTAATAACAGGTTATACTTTGACATACTCCAAAATATACATGTACCATATTAATCATCAATAAAATAAAAGTATCATCTACCATAACATTATAAATTGCCTCTTAAATTCTAATAATATATTATAATCAATTGTAAGTTCCCTTTAAAGTAATAGATAATGTTTAACCTTCTCTGTGTATATAAAGTGCATGAAAAAAATATGATGATACTTGTTTTATGCATGTATTCCAATTGAAACATAAACAACTTTATTAATCAATAACATAAGTATCACTTTAAGACACTGGTTTTCAAACATGTCCTCAGGCCTTCTCTGGATAAGCTTGGATGAGAGCAGGTAAAATAACCAGGTATACTAATTAGCTGATTGTTTCACCTGTGCGCTAGTTCAGATATCCTCAAAATGTGGCCTGTTAGGGAGGCCTGAGGACAGGTTTTAAAATCAGTGCTTTAATGGGACATTAAACACTTTTAGATGGTAATATAAAATGATAAATCGTATGTATAAAAAGAAGTCTGCAATATACTTTAATTATTTATTTTGTCCCCTTTTCCTGTGAATCCATTCTAAAATTGTAAGCTTTTCAGTTCCTGTTAGAAATGGAAGTGAAGAAAACTGTTATATTCCACACAGCCATTGCCTGCACACTCTTGTAACCTAACTGTCACTAATTTGCCACAGCAGAGAAGGTAACCTAAGTTACAACATGGCAGTTCCCATTGTTTTATAGACACTAAAGCTTTACACTAATTTTGTCACTATTTAAACAGCTAATGAAACTTTGACTGGCACTGGTGTTTCCAACTGTGCTCCCACCCAGGCCACTGAGGGACAAGATGAACATATCAATATGGATTATGGAGGTAAGTCCTGTCCTCCTGGGGTGGCCGGTGGCTCTATCTCAGTGTCACTCACACACACTGTGCCCCCTCATCATTGATTCACTGTTAGATGGATCAGTTCATTCCAGCATCATTCCTGGCTCAATGTGTGAAGAGATTTATTGCAGACATGACCATATATTATGTAGTATTTAAACTTTATTGCTCACCATGGTCTGTGCAATCAGGGTTATGCACCCATGCTTAGCTTCTGATATTTATATGTACTGTATATGCATACAGTATGTATATATGTGTGTGTATCCATACTATAGTAATTATACAGATGCCAGCTACATAATTATCTTACTATAGTTTCCATTTGCACAGCCCAATTGTAGGTTTTTTTAGAGAGCTGTATAGGGTATATAATGGTTGTCACTGGCAAACTGGCAGTAATAATAAATAAATTAGATTTAGATGTAATTATATATATATATATATATATATATATATATATATATATACAATTACATATATATAAATATATATATGTGTGTGTGTGTATATATATGTATATATATATAATTGTTATGCAGCATAACCACTTTCTGATTTGCTGTACATTTGTTATGCAGTGCAACCGCTGTCTGATTTTTTATGCATGGCAACCACTGTCTAATTTGTTATGCAGCACAACCACTGCTCCTAAGCTTACATTCCTGCTTTTCAAATACAGATACCAAGAGAATGAAGAAAAATTGATAATAGGAGTTAATTCGAAAGTTGTTTAAAATGTCATGCTCAATCTGAATCGTTTCCCTTTAAGTAACTAGCAAGGGGGTGGTATGTAATCGGGGGGGGGGGGGGCAAAATGTATCCTCGCCTGTGTGGCCAAAAATTCTAGCACTGGCCCTGCCCATGACCCTGCAAAATTAACAGAATTTAGTATTCACAGCATTATAACCAATTGTGCACTTTTAACCTGTTAAAGAAATATGCAATTGTGCTGTCATTCACTGTGCACTGTGGGCATATTTTTAGATTGCTAAGAGAAGCACAGTTCATTTTTGTGATCTTTGTAATGTGCGTCAAAAAATGTTTGTCCTTTTGATAAGCACTGAAGAAGTGATATTCCCCACTGAATATATTTATTGCAGATAGACGGGCTATATATACTTTCTAAAATCAGAGGCTAATGATAATAGAACCCTAGAGAGTACACACACACATAGACACACAAACACACACTCACGCATAAAAAAGAGCATTTTAATTAAAGCCTACGTTCTTTAGGCTAGAGGGGTTGAAAACAAGATTCTGGAACATACCTATGTTGCAGAAAATGCTGCAAATTGTCTACAGGAGCTAAACATATTATCACAATTAGGGATAAATTATGAATGGAACAATAATTTGTGCTTCCGCTCACGTTTTTAGGTAAAATATATATCTATACCTATATATATGAAAGGCATATACATAGGTATAGACATATACATATATATATATATATATATATATATATATATATATATATATATATATATATCTTTGTGTAAATACTTAGAACATATTTCCTTGGAATGTGAATTATTTACATTAAATAGTTAGTTAAAACATTTTATTAAAAAATAATATTGCATAAACGCTAGCGCTGCGGAATCTGTTGGCACTCTTCAAATAACCGATAATAATAATAATAAAATAATAATAAATATGCTTTTACATGTTTTCAGCTACTTGACTGCAAAAGGCTCCAAATGCACACACACACACACATATATATATATATATATATATATATATATATATATGTATACATATGTATTTATATGTGTATACAAGTCTTTAAATACATATATACACATATAAATACATAAATACACATATAAATACATAAATACATATACACACATAAATACATATATACACATATAAATACATAAATACATATATACACATATAAATACATAAATACATATACACACATAAATACATATATACACATATAAATACATAAATACATATGTACACATATAAACATATATATAGTTATAAATATATAGTTATATAGACATGTATATGTATGTACCTCTATGTTAAAGCACTTTGCCTGCCTTTTTTTCCTAACACATGAGACCTCATATCTTTGAGCCCTTATAACTTTGTAATGCAATTTTTTGTTATTATGATTGTAACTGTAGCTCTGAAGTCATGTTATCTCGATGCGCTTTGAATTAAATTGTACTAAAGTGAATGCATTTACTTTAAACTTGTAATACGCATGCTGCTTCTGATGCGCACAAAAAGCCGCTATATACCCCTTTTCACTTACGCGCATCCGTTAGCAAACCACTCATAATCTTGCCCTTAATCGTGGCTTTTAATAGTGTTATAAACTGATTTCCTTTTCTTGCGCAACAGTGTGCATGTGACTATCGGCACATATGGCCATATGTAAATTCAACTACTCTATCATAAACACTATTCTACACTGTAATTTAACACAAATTTCTCAGTGCACATCAAATGTATTACTTAGTGGTGTGAATTATGATTTGTTGGACTGTATAGTATATTTTTCAGTGAATAGACCATTATTATTATTTGAATATGCTTAAAATCATTACAAATGGCATTTACATATCTATTACATTTTGTTTTACCTTTTACAACACATGTTCATTCAGACATTACTTAAAGGATTCCTGCTTTGACAAAATATTTTCTTATCTTTTTCTACTTTCACTAGTTCAAAGGAGCCCAAATGCAGATGTTACATTTTAAACACAGTCATGTGGGGAGCTTTAACATGTCCCAAGGGTCTGGACAGCAGGAACCCTTCTGAAGTCTTAAAAAATCATGAAAGGGGGAATGGAATGTGTGCGTGTGTCACAATTAGGGCACTTGGTAATATTCACATAGGCTGCTGTCTAGCTTTCTAAAGTTCTGCATGTGTGTTTTTTGTTATGACATTAAAGGGATAGAAAGGTCAAACATGAAATGTGCATACAAGCATTTACATTTTAAATAGAAGCATTTTTGCAATATTTTTCCATTAGCAAAAAAGCTTTTAATAAAAATGATTACTGTTTTTCCAGCAGCATACGCACATATGCTGTGAGGGATTTGTGTCATAAAAGCCACTGTTGACTCTCTGAGAAAGTGTAATATTTGAATACTAGTGCTGACGGCCCTCAAAGGATATGTGTGTATGCTGCTGAAAACCGGTAATAACTTTTACTAATGAGCTCATGCACAGTTAAGTTTTGACCTTTCTGTCCCTTTAAGTTATCTTGAATAGTTCAATAGATTATGTTTGCTACATAAAAAGAATATAGATAATATAAAAAGAAACTATGCTAAAATGGTGATATGTTTTTATAATCTATAAAATTATAATTGTATATTTAAAGGGATACAAAACGCACATTTTTTTCTTTCATGATTCTCTCAGAGCATGCCATTTTAAGCATTTTTTTAATTTACTCCTATTATCAATTTGTCTTTTTTCTCTTGCTATCTTTATTTGAAAAAGCAGGAATCTAAGCTAGGGAGCCGGCCCATTTTTGGTTCAGCACCCTGGATAGCGTTTGCTGATTGGTGGCTACATTTAGCCACCAATCAGCGAGGGCAACCCAGATGCTGAACCAAAAATGGAAAAAAAGAAAAAATTGGTTTCAGTATCCTTTTAACTATAATATAACTTGGCTACATTACTGATTAAATAGCCGCTTGCACAGGATAGGTTTGCTTACTCCTGTGATAAAGCATAGAAGTGTTTTCAACATGAACAAATGTCAATGCACGTTTATTTATTGCAGTTTATTTTTACAGGGCATTGTCTTATATGTCATATTAAGGGCTTGATTATCTACACTTTGCTGATTCTGATGTGATTCTTTATGCCGACCCCACCCGCAGAGGCTGCCCTTATTGAATTATTTAAAAAAAGGGTCAGTCTCAGGGTAGACTGAAGTTAGCAAGGATTAAAAATCTCGTTGTGCTGCTTTGGGTGTATAGCATGTGTTTCTTGTCACAACCCAACTTTTAGGGCTAGATTACAAGTGGAGCGCTATTTAACGCTCCCGCACAAGCGCTAACTGTGCTAGAAGTATGCTTTTTGCATGTGTCGGGTTGCGCTCTTATTATGACATGAAAGTAAACTGTTTTCTCTTGCACTAACCTGATGTGCGTAAAAAAACGAACTTAACATATCACACGCATGATAACCTATTCGGCCATTTTAGTCAACGGAGCAAGAAAAGTGGGAAAAAACCCTATATATGTCTCTAAATACATATATACACATATAAATACATAAATACATATGTACACACAAATAAATATATAAATACATACATATACATCTTTAGACATGTATATGTATGTATCTCAATGTTAAAGCACTGCCTGCTTTTTTTTTCTAACACCTGAGACCTCATATCTTTGAGCCTTTATAACTTTTGTTTCGCGAAACAGTTAACCAGAGCTCCGAGGACACAGTAATCATTCTAGCGTAAATCACGATTGTTCTCAAGTGATTGCATTTACTTTCAACTTGTAATACGAGTGGAAAACTTGACACGTGCTTGCCCATAACTGTTAACGTGTCACTCGTAATCTGGCCCTTGAAATTAGCAAGAGAAAAAAAAAGGGAGATCTGTAAGGCAGAAATGTTTTGAAAGACAATTTCATACATGCACATGGAACACCCATATTCAGACCATGACCATATTCAGAAATGTCGGGTGGACATGATCTCCTGTAGCAGATCATGTCCGCCCAGGGGTCAAGTTAGGCGGGAACGCATGAGAACGGAGTTCCTGCACTATTTTTGCAGGAGGAACTAAGTTCCCCCTGGACAGAGAACAGAAATGCTTCAGTAAACACTGCTGCTGCTGCTGCTGGTGGGAGGACCTGGAGCCAGTCTGGTTAGAGGGACAGTGAGATCATCTAGTAATGGGCAGTAACACTTCCTACAATACACTAAATGCAAGCCTGTCAGTGGTCCTGCTGTGTGATCACCCTGCACTGTGCTTACATGGTGCTTACATTCAGCTCCCCTCATCAGAAATAGGACTATTGCACCTTAAATGGGTGAGACTCTGTGACAGAGGAGGAGTCTCATGCCCAAGAAAGGTAACCATTCAACCCTTCATTGAATTTAATTTGCTTTCATTAAACAAAGTGTATAGATTATATACATATAAATACAGTGTGTGAGTACAAAACAATATTAATTGTTTTGGGGGTGGAAGTCTTGGTGAGTTCCCACACTTTTTTTTTGTAGGACTTGACCCCTGTGTCCGCCCAACATCACTAAATGCCAACTGCATACACTGCCGGCATTTAACATGCAATGCCGCCCCATGCACATTCCCAGATTGGCTGCTAGGTTGTGTCAATCATCCCAATCGTATCAAATCGGGGTGATTGCTGTCCACCACCTCAGAGGTGGCGGACGAGTTAAGGAGCAGTGTCCTTAAGACCGCTGTTTCATAACTCAAGTTTCCAGCAAGCAGGAAACTACCGGGGTAGATAGCAGCATCTGCTGTGTGTTAAATCTTAGTGTACTTAAATTACGATTTACACATTGCATATTTAATACAATGTGTAATTTACAAATACATTTTTACGTTTTTGAAAATATAAGATTTTTGATTAACAATTTTGTTACAATTTTTGATGCACCTTAACAATACATTTTTTTCCTGTGTATTTATGTGTGGATGGTTCAATTATTTGGTTCGTATGATTTTTAAATTATGACTTTCATCGAGAGCTTTTGTAATGTATTTTGTAATGTACTCTTTCCCATACGAAAATGCAGTATACGCCCCTTAGCGAGACATCCTGTTTTCAGGGTCAAAAGTGCTTTATATAATTCCACCAGGATAATAGAAGTATTAGTTAGCATTTTTAAAGGGACAATTAAGTAAAAATTTAACTTTCATGATTCAGATAGAGCAAGCATTTTTAAACAACTTTCCAATTTACTTACATTAACAAAATGTGGACAGACTTCTTATATTTACACTTTTTGATTCATCAGCTCCTACTGAGCATGTGCAAGAATTCACAGAATATATTTATATGCATTTGCAATTGGCTGACGACTGTCACATGATACAGGGGGAGTGGAAATAGACATAACTTAGACATTTGTCAGTAAAAAATCTTCTAATCATTTGAAGTTCAGACTAAGTGCTATTGTCTTTTTATCATGTTGATTATGCAAATCTACTGGTCCTTTAAATAATCTCACCAGCCCAGATTCCTTTAGATAATTGGGCCCTTAGAGAGAGGTCCAATAAATATATCCACATTGTGAGACTCAACCCACCATTTGCCTCATTCAGAGAAGTCAATAATGTAGTCATTATATTAGGAAAATAACCATTGTTTTGCAGTTTCATATCTGATGATCTTGACTGAAGCCAATTAGAAGTTAAACAAATAAATATCTCCAGCACCAAATACGACTCCACAGGCTTTTCCTAAAAGCAAGATCTCTCAACCAGATCTCAGAAAATTTGAATCAATTAATAAGCGATGAAAATCGCAAGTGTTAGCTCCTTAAAAAAGGGGCTAATAAGCTGAAGGGAGGATTTATCAGGGTTAAACAGAAGTTTATTGAACAAATGTTAAAAAAATAGGTAAAAAACTCTATATTAAAGTTCATACCATAATGTCCAAAGAAGTTGTCCAAATTGTGAATCCAAGTGATGATAAAAATCATAAATCGCAAAATACAAAAGTTACAAACATGTGCCAGTGTTCAAATAGGTGTACACCTAAAAAATTCAAAATATTACTGGTTGAAAAAATATATATATATCCTAAAAAATGTAAAAAAAGGGGAAAAAATGTGTAAGTATCCCAACTCGTGTTGTAAAAATAAAAATAAATATGAAGTCTTATTGTTATTGTCCTAAAATGGTAGTTCTCCTGATTGCGATTATCTTCAAAAACCTTTGTTAACTTTTAGTTAGTGTTGATCCTCAGATAGGTAATAGTGAGTCTTCTAAACTCTATGGGCGCGATCCGATATACGGCGTAGTTTGCGGCGCAAGCGAGGGAACCCGCGTCGCACGCAGTTTCAGCTCCCATCTCGAGCTATCCAATATACGGCGCCGTCAGATGCTAACGTGCCGTAAGTCGGATAAACCAGCGATGTCCAGAAATCTGCGCAAGTACAAATTTCTGGCGTCGCCAGTGACTTGCGCCACGTTAGAAACTGCCGGCGCCTACAAAACCTGACTAAAGTATGAAATCACCCGCACTGTCTAACACGCCTCCCTAACATAGCCCGACACGTCTAACACGCCTCCCTAACATAGCCCGACATGTCTAACCCTCTATCCGCTATCCCCCCTCACTAGCCTAACAATAAAATATGTATTAACCCCTAAACCGCCGCTCCCAAACCCCGCCGCAACCTAATAAAGTTATTAACCCCTAAACCGCCGCCAGCTATATTAAATCTATAACCCCCTAAAGTGAGTCCCTAACACCGCCGCCATCTACCTTACCTACCCCCTAAAGTGAGCCCCAACCCAGCCGCTATCTATTTTAAAATTATTAACCCCTAATCTAATCCCCCTATTCCGCCGCCATCTATATTAAATTATTTAACCCCTAAAATACTAAACTATCCCTACCACTAAACCTAAGTCTAACCCTACAAATAGCCCTGAAAAGGGCTTTTTGCGTGGCATTGCCCCAAAGTAACAGCTCTTTTGCCAGCCCTTAAAAGGGCTTTTTGCGGGGCATGCCCCAAAGAATTCAGCTCTTTTGCCAGCCCTTAAAAGGGCTTTTGGCGGGGCTTTGTCACAAAGTAAACTGCTCTTTTGCCTACAATCTACATCCCCCTACACCGTGGCCACCTATAATAAATGTATTAACCCCTAATCTAATACCCCTACACCGCCACCAGCTATATTAACCCTAATTATATTAGGGTTAATATAGTTAATATAGTTATTATATTATATATATTAACTATATTAACCCTAATTATATTAGGGTTAATATAGTTAATATCGTTATTATATTATATATATATATATATACATATATATATATATATATATATATATATATATATATATATATATATATATTAAGTATAATAACCCTATCTAACTCTAACATCCTAACTAAACTCTTATTAAAATAAATCTAATATTAATATTATTAATTAAAATATTCCTATTTAAATCTAAATACTTACCTATAAAATAAACCCTAAGATAGCTACAATATAATTAATAATTACATTGTAGCTATGTTAGGGTTTATATTTATTTTACAGGTATTAATTGTTAATTATTTTAACTAGGTATAATAGCTATTAAATAGTTATTAACTATTTAATAGCTACCTAGTTAAAATAATTACCCAATTACCTGTAAAATAAATCCTAACCTAAGTTACAAATACACCTACACTATCAATAAATTAAATAAACTACAAATATCTATCTAAAAATACAATTAAATAAACTAAACTAAATTACAAAAAAAACAAACACTAAATTACAAAAAATAAAAATTACAAGATTTTTAAGCTAATTACACCTATTCTAAGCCCCCTAATAAAATAATAAAGCCCCCCAAAATAAAAAAAATTCCCTACCCTATTCTAAATTAAAAAAAGTTCAAAGCTCTTTTACCTTACCAGCACTTAAAAGGGCCTTTTGTGGGGGCATGCCCCAAAGAAAACTGCTCTTTTGCCTGAAAAAAAAACACAATACCACCCCCCAACATTACAACGCACCACCCACATACCCCTAATCTAACCCAAACCCCCCTTAAATAAACCTAACACTACCCCCCTGAAGATCTCCCTACCTTATCTTCACCACACCGGGCCGAACTCCTCATCCGATCCGGGCGATGTCTTTATCCAAGCGGCAGCAAAGTCTTCTTCCATCCGGCAGCATCTTCCATCAAACGGCATCTTTGGTTCAACCAATCGAATTGAACTTGAATCTGATTGGCTGATTTAATCAGCCAATCAGATTTTTCTACCTTAATTCCGATTGGCTGATAGAATCCTATCAGCCAATCGGAATTCGATGGACGCCATCTTGGATGACGTCATTTAAAGGTGCCTCATTCGTCGTTCAGTCGTCGGCCGGGATGGATGCTCCGCGTCAGAGGAGCGACGAATGAAGATTGAAGATGCCGCTTGATGGAAGATGCTGCCGGATGGAAGAAGACTTTGCTGCCGCTTGGATAAAGATATCGCCCGGATCGGATGAGGCGTTCGGCCCGGTGTGGTGAAGACAAGGTAGGGAGATCTTCAGGGGGGTAGTGTTAGGTTTATTTTAGGGGGGTTTGGGTTAGATTAGGGGTATGTGGGTGGTGGGTTGTAATGTTGGGGGGTGGTATTGTGGGGTTTTTTTTCAGGCAAAAGAGCAGTTTTCTTTGGGGCATGCCCCCACAAAAGGCCCTTTTAAGGGCTGGTAAGGTAAAAGAGCTTTGAACTTTTTTTTAATTTAGAATAGGGTAGGGAATTTTTATTATTTTGGGGGGCTTTATTATTTTATTAGGGGGCTTAGAATAGGTGTAATTACCTTAAAAATCTTGTAAACAGGTAATTGGGTAATTATTTTAACTAGGTAGCTATTAAATAGTTAATAACTATTTAATAGCTATTATACCTAGTTAAAATAATTAACAATTTACCTGTAAAATAAATATAAACCCTAACATAGCTACAATGTAATTATTAATTATATTGTAGCTATCTTAGGGTTTATTTTATAGGTAAGTATTTAGATTTAAATAGGAATATTTTAGTTTATAATATAAATTAGATTTATTTAATAAGAATTTAGTTAGGGGTGTTAGGGTTAGATAGAGTTAATATAGTTAATATAAATACTATAGTAACTATATTAACTATATTAACCCTAATATAATTAGGGTTAATATAGTTAATATATATAATGTAATAACTATATTAACTATAATATACTTAGGGTTAATATAGATAATATAGCTGGCGACGGGGTAGGTAGATTAAATTAGGGGTTAATAATTTTAATATAGATGGCGGCGGTGTAAGGGGCTTACATTAGGGGTTAATACCATTAATATAGGTGGCGGCGGTGTAGGGAGGGCAGGTTATAGGGCAAAAGAGCTGTTAACTTTGGGGCAAAGCCCTGCAAAAGGCCCTTTTAAGGGCTGGTAATAGAGCTTATTACTTTATGGATATTAGATTAGGGGTTAATAATATTAATATAGCTGGCGGCGGTGTAAGGGGTCAGATTAGGGGATAGATCCGGTAGATGGTGGCGGTTTTAGGGGCTCACATTAGGGGATAGATCAGTTAGATGGTGGCGGTTTTAGGGGCTCACAGTAGGGGATAGATCAGTTAGATGGTGGCGGTTTTAGGGGCTCACAGTAGGGGGTTAGTTTATGTAGATGGCGGCGGTTTAGGGGTTAAATACTTTATCAGGGATTGCGGCGGGGGATCGCGGTTGACAGGTAGATAGACATTGCGCATGCGTTAGGTGTTAGGTTTTATTTAGCAGATCGCGGTTGACAGCTAGATAGACATTGCGCATGCGTTAGGTGTTAGGTTTATTTAGCAGCTAGTTTAGGGAGTTACGGGGCTCCAATAGTCAGCGTAAGGCTTCTTACGGCTGCTTTTTGTGGCGAGGTGAAAATGGAGTAAGATTTCTCCATTTTCACCACGTAAGTCCTTACGCTGTATATTGGATACCAAACTGCGCTGGTTTAGTATACCTGCCTATGGCCCAAAAAACTACGGGCGACGGCAGAAATATACGCGCGTAACTTCTAGGTTACGCCGTATATGTGATACCAAACCAGCGCAAATATTGGCGTCGCCAGCTTTTGCGGGCGACGATTTTTATCGGATCGAGCCCTTGATGTTAGTCTCCTATAAGAAATAAAACAAATAGTGCAATATTGCTACTAATCTTATAGGTATATAGTAATATGCTTACCAGTAAAGATGAACCTGAGCCGTTATATCAGCGTATATCTATCTAAGCATTTTGTTCCTAAACAAGACCTTTCTCAAGAGCTATCTAAATATTTTTGGACTCTGGTTCATACTTAAAGGTGCTACTACTTATTCAATGTATACCTAAAAATTCTGTTATAGCGAATGTTGAATATGCATATCTGGGAGATATGTCTACATAGATGATCATATACTTTAAGATAAAAGACATAATTAAAAGAAGCATAATTATAAAACATAATAAGGTTAAAATACATAATAACTAAAAAGACCCTCAAAAGTTGGAAGTTTATAGAAATAGAATTATGATCAAAATACTATTTATACGATTGACAATTGTGTAGCATATATGTTCGACTCACAATAGATTAGTATGTGGGGTATTAGATGAATGTAACATATAGGGATAAAAAAGAGAACATGTCCATATTATGTAATATAATCTTTTGTGAGTATGTTAAAGCCTGAGAGCTGAGTGAATTTATTAGTTAATTATTTAACTAATTGGCTATGGTTGGCTTAGTACTACCTTCAGCGGTGAGGTATGGAATATGATATGGCCAGTTCGGAGAGAGCCTATGAAAATAAATATTCAAATTAAGTGTTCTATTATCATCGTATACCTTGGGTATATAGAGTAGGTTAAAGAATCTTAGGAAATAATGCTCAACCGGATATGACGTCATTGAAATGACGACTTCCGTTTGAGGAACCGGAAGTGACTAGACGTGTGATCACTTCCGGTTTGGAGGAAGATTTTTGGCGCCTGTTTGAAGCCTTGTGATTACTCTAAGGCCCCTATTTAAGGAAATACTTAACCACAGCTGTTACCTTTAGAAAGGTCCTGTTTAGGACCGAAACGCATAGATAGATATACAGTGATATAACTGCTCAGGTTCATCTTTACTGTTAAGCATATTACTATATACCTATAAGATTAGTAGCAATATTGGACTACAGGTAGCCCTCAGTTTGCGCTGGGGTTAGGTTCCAGAAGGAATGGTTGTAAATTGAAACTGTTGCAAATTGAAACCCAGTTTATAATGTATGTCAATGGGAAGTGAGGGAGTTAGGTTCCAGGCCCCTCTCAAAATTGTCATAAGTAACACCTAATACATTATTTTTAAAGCTTTGAAATGAAGACTTTAAATGCTAAACAGCATTATAAACCTAATAAAATAATCACACAACACAGAATATATAATTAAAGTTAAATGAACAAAACATTTGCTAAACAGCATTATAAACCTAATAAAATAATCACACAACACAAACTTCACTTACTGATTTATAGACAGGAAGATCTTGTGCCTTTGAAATCTGCTCGATAGCTCAGGTCTGGTTAAACTGATTAATTTCAGCTTGCTTGGCTTTGCTGCAACACAAGCGGACAGCTCCACCTACTGGCTATTTTAATAAATGCACTGTTTCTCAATGCTTTTCAATAGCAGTCGCATGACTGGAAAAAAAGGTTGTTATTCTGAAACGGTGTAAATTGAACCGTTGTAAACCGAGGGCCACCTGTATTTGTTTTATTTCTTATAGGAGACCGACATATAGAGTTTAGAAGACCCACTATTACCTATCTGAGGATCAACACTAACTAAAAGTTAACAAAGGTTTTTGAAGATAATCGTAATCAGGATAACTACCATTTTAGGACAATAACAATAAGACTTCATCTATTTATTTCTCTTGTTAAGTGTATCCAGTCCACGGATCATCCATTACTTATGGGATATTAACTCCTCCCCAATAGGAAGTGCAAGAGGATTCACCCAGCATATCTGCTATATAGCTCCTCCCCTAACTGCCATTACCAGTCATTCTCTTGCACCCAGCAACTAGATAGGTCGTGTGAGAGGACTATGGTGATTATACTTAGTTTTATATCTTCAATCAAAAGTTTGTTATTTTAAAATAGCACCGGAGTGTGTTATTACCTCTCTGGCAGAGTTTGAGGAAGAATCTACCAGAGTTTTGCTATGATTTTAGCCGGAGTAGTTAAGATCATATTGCTGTTCTCGGCCATCTGAGGAGTGAGGTAAACTTCAGATCAGGGGACAGCGGGCAGATGAATCTGCATAGAGGTATGTAGCAGTTTTTATTTTCTGACAATGGAATTGATGAGAAAATCCTGCCATACCGATATAATGTCATGTATGTATACTTTACACTTCAGTATTCTGGGAGAATGGTACTTCACTAGAATTACACTGTAAGAAAGACATAAAGCTGTTTAATAACTAGAGATTATGTTTAACGTTTTTGCTGGAATGTAAAATCGTTTTCATTTGCTGAGGTACTGAGTGAATAAATGTTTGGGCACCATTTTTCCACTTGGCAGTTGTTTAAATCTGTTTTTTCTGTCAGTTTCTGTTCTCCCTCACTGCTGTGTGTGTGGGGGAGGGGCGCTTTTACTATGCATCAAATATTTCAGTCAGCAACTCATTGTATTCCCTGCATGATCTGGTTCATCTCTACAGAGCTCAGGGGTCTTCAAAACTTATTTTGAGGGAGGTAATTTCTCTCAGCAGAGCTGTGAGAATTATAGTTTGACTGAAATAAAAACTTTTATTCTGTAATTTGTTTCCTGCTTTCAGAAATTGTTATCTTTGCTAATGGGATTAAACCTTTGCTAAAGTTGTGTTGTTTACAAGGATTGAGGCTATAACTGTTTCAATTTATTAATTTTTAACTGTCATAGATCTTCTGTGCTTCTTAAAGGCACAGTACGTTTTAATATTATTCTATTTGAATTGTATTTCCAAGTTGCAAGTTTATTTGCTAGTGTGTTAAACATGTCTGATTCAGAAGATGATACCTGTGTCATTTGTTGCAATGCCAAAGTGGAGCCCAATAGAAATTTATGTACTAACTGTATTGATGCTACTTTAAATAAAAATCAATCTGTACAAATTGAACAAATTTCACCAAACAACGAGGGGAGAGTTATGCCGACTAACTCGCCTCACGTGTCAGTACCTACATCTCCCGCTCAGAGGGAGGTGCGTGATATTGTAGCGCCGAGTACAGCTGGGCGGCCATTACAAATCACATTACAGGATATGGCTACTGTTATGACTGAAGTTTTGGCTAAATTACCAGAACTAAAAGGTAAGCGTGATCACTCTGGGGTGAGAACAGAGTGCGCTGATAATATTAGGGCCATGTCAGACACTGCGTCACAGGTGGCAGAACATGAGGACGGAGAACTTCATTCTGTGGGTGACGGTTCTGATCCAAACAGACTGGATTCAGATATTTCAAATTTTAAATTTAAACTGGAAAACCTCCGTGTATTACTAGGGGAGGTGTTAGCGGCTCTGAATGATTGTAACACAGTTGCAATACCAGAAAAAATGTGTAGGTTGGATAAATATTTTGCGGGTACCGTCGAGTACTGACGTTTTTCCTATACCTAAGAGACTTACTGAAATTGTTACTAAGGAGTGGGATAGACCCGGTGTGCCGTTCTCACCCCCTCCGATATTTAGAAAGATGTTTCCAATAGACACCACCACACGGGACTTATGGCAAACGATCCCTAAGGTGGAGGGAGCAGTTTCTACTTTAGCTAAGCGTACCACTATCCCGGTGGAGGATAGCTGTGCCTTTTCAGATCCAATGGATAAAAAGTTAGAGGGTTACCTTAAGAAAATGTTTGTTCAACAAGGTTTTATATTGCAACCCCTTGCATGCATTGCGCCTGTCACGGCTGCAGCAGCATTTTGGTTTGAGTCTCTGGAAGGGACACTTGAATCAGCTCCATTAGATGAGATTACACACAGGCTTAAAGCTCTTAAGTTAGCTAACTCATTTATTTCAGATGCCGTAGTACATTTAACTAAGCTTACGGCTAAGAATTCCGGATTCGCCATTCAGGCGCGCAGAGCACTGTGGCTAAAATCCTGGTCAGCTGACGTTACTTCTAAGTCTAAATTTCTTAATATACCTTTCAAAGGGCAGACCTTATTCGGGCCCGGATTGAAAGAAATTATCGCTGACATTACAGGAGGTAAAGGCCATGCCCTGCCTCAAGACAGAGCCAAACCTAAGGCTAGACAATCTAATTTTCGTTCCTTTCGGAATTTCAAAGCAGGAGCAGCATCAACTTCCTCTGCTCCAAAACAAGAAGGATCTGTTGCTCGCTACAGACAAGGCTGGAGACCTAACCAGTCCTGGAACAAGGGCAAGCAGGCCAGGAAACCTGCTGGTGCCCCTAAAACAGCATGAATTGAGGGCCCCCGATCCGGGAACGGATCTAGTGGGGGGCAGACTTTCTCTCTTCACCCAGGCTTGGGCAAGAGATGTCCAGGATCCCTGGGCGCTAGAGATAATATCTCAGGGATACCTTCTGGACTTCAAATACTCTCCCCCAAGAGAGAGATTTCATCTGTCAAGGTTGTCAACAAACCAAATAAAGAAAGAGGCGTTTCTACGCTGCGTACAAGAGCTTTTATTAATGGGAGTAATCCATCCAGTTCCACAGTCGGAACAGGGACAAGGGTTTTACTCAAATCTGTTTGTGGTTCCCAAAAAAGAGGGAACTTTCAGGCCAATCCTGGATTTAAAGATCCTAAACAAATTCCTAAGAGTTCCATCGTTCAAAATGGAGTCTATTCGGACAATTTTACCCATGATCCAAAAGGGTCAGTACATGACCACAGTGGATTTAAAGGATGCTTACCTTCACATACCGATTCACAAAGATCATTACCGGTATCTAAGGTTTGCCTTTCTAGACAGGCATTACCAGTTTGTAGCTCTTCCATTCGGATTGGCTACGGCTCCGAGAATCTTCACAAAGGTTCTGGGTGCTCTTCTGGCGGTACTAAGACCGCGAGGAATTGCGGTAGCTCCGTACCTAGACGACATTCTGATACAAGCTTCAAGCTTTCAAACTGCCAAGTCTCATACAGAGTTAGTACTGGCATTTCTAAGGTCGCATGGATGGAAGGTGAACGAAAAGAAGAGTTCTCTCTTTCCACTCACAAGAGTTCCCTTCTTGGGGACTCTTATAGATTCTGTAGAAATGAAGATTTACCTGACAGAAGACAGGTTAACAAAGCTTCAAAATGCATGCCGTGTTCTTCATTCCATTCAACACCCGTCAGTAGCTCAATGCATGGAGGTGATCGGCTTAATGGTAGCAGCAATGGACATAGTACCCTTTGCACGCCTACATCTCAGACCGCTGCAATTGTGCATGCTAAGTCAGTGGAATGGGGATTACTCAGACTTGTCCCCTACTCTGAATCTGGATCAAGAGACCAGAAATTCTCTTTTATGGTGGCTTTCTCGGCCACATCTGTCCAGGGGGATGCCATTCAGCAGGCCGGACTGGACAATTGTAACAACAGACGCCAGCCTACTAGGTTGGGGCGCTGTCTGGAATTCTCTGAAGGCTCAGGGACAATGGAATCAGGAGGAGAGTCTCCTACCAATAAACATTCTGGAATTGAGAGCAGTTCTCAATGCCCTTCTGGCTTGGCCCCAGTTAACAACTCGGGGGTTCATCAGGTTTCAGTCGGACAACATCACGACTGTAGCTTACATCAACCATCAGGGAGGAACAAGAAGCTCCCTAGCAATGATGGAAGTATCAAAGATAATTCGCTGGGCAGAGTCTCACTCTTGCCACCTGTCAGCAATCCACATCCCGGGAGTGGAGAACTGGGAGGCGGATTTCTTAAGTCGTCAGACTTTTCATCCGGGGGAGTGGGAACTTCATCTGGAGGTCTTTGCCCAAATACTTCGACGTTGGGGCAAACCAGAGATAGATCTCATGGCGTCTCGACAGAACGCCAAGCTTCCTCGTTACGGGTCCAGATCCAGGGATCCGGGAGCGGTTCTGATAGATGCTTTGACAGCACCTTGGACCTTCGGGATGGCTTATGTGTTTCCACCCTTCCCGATGCTTCCTCGATTGATTGCCAGAATCAAACAGGAGAGAGCATCAGTGATTCTAATAGCGCCTGCATGGCCACGCAGGACTTGGTATGCAGATCTAGTGGACATGTCATCCTGTCCACCTTGGTCGCTACCTCTGAAACAGGACCTTCTGATCCAGGGCCCCTTCAAACATCAAAATCTAATTTCTCTGAAGCTGACTGCTTGGAAATTGAACGCTTGATTTTATCAAAACGTGTTTTTTCTGAGTCAGTTATTGATACCTTAATACAGGCTAGGAAGCCTGTTACCAGAAAGATTTACCATAAGATATGGCGCAAATACTTATATTGGTGCGAATCCAAGAGTTACTCATGGAGTAAGGTTAGGATTCCGAGGATATTGTCTTTTCTACAAGAAGGTTTAGAAAAGGGTTTATCCGCTAGTTCCTTAAAGGGACAGATTTCAGCTCTGTCCATTCTTTTACACAAACGTCTGTCAGAAGTTCCGGACGTTCAAGCTTTTTGTCAGACTTTAGCTAGGATCAAGCCTGTGTTTAAAACTGTTGCTCCACCATGGAGTTTGAACTTAGTTCTTAATGTTTTACAGGGGGTTCCGTTTGAACCCCTTCATTCCATTGATATCAAGTTGTTATCTTGGAAAGTTCTGTTTTTAATGGCGATTTCCTCGGCTCGAAGAGTCTCTGAGTTATCTGCCTTACATTGTGATTCTCCTTATCTGATTTTTCATTCAGACAAGGTAGTTCTGCGTACTAAACCTGGGTTCCTACCTAAGGTGGTCACTAACAGGAATATCAATCAAGAGATTGTGGTTCCATCTTTGTGTCCTAATCCTTCTTCGAAAAAGGAACGTCTGCTACACAATCTAGATGTAGTCCGTGCCCTGAAATTTTATCTACAGGCAACTAAGGATTTTCGACAAACGTCTTCCCTGTTTGTCGTTTATTCTGGTCAGAGGAGAGGTCAAAAAGCTTCGGCTACCTCTCTCTCCTTTTGGCTTCGTAGCATAATACGGTTAGCCTATGAGACTGCTGGACAGCAGCCTCCTGAAAGAATTACAGCACATTCTACTAGAGCTGTGGCTTCCACTTGGGCCTTTAGGAATGAGGCTTCTGTTGAACAGATTTGCAAGGCTGCAACTTGGTCTTCTCTTCATACTTTTTCCAAATTTTACAAATTTGACACTTTTGCTTCTTCGGAGGCTGTTTTTGGGAGAAAGGTTCTTCAGGCAGTGGTTCCTTCCGTATAAAGAGCCTGCCTGTCCCTCCCGTCATCCGTGTACTTTAGCTTTGGTATTGGTATCCCATAAGTAATGGATGATCCGTGGACTGGATACACTTAACAAGAGAAAACATAATTTATGCTTACCTGATAAATTTATTTCTCTTGTAGTGTATCCAGTCCACGGCCCGCCCTGTCACTTTAAGGCAGGTAATTTTTCCATTAAACTACAGTCACCACTGCACCCTATGGTTTTCCTTTCTCTGCATGTTTTCGGTCGAATGACTGGTAATGGCAGTTAGGGGAGGAGCTATATAGCAGATATGCTGGGTGAATCCTCTTGCACTTCCTGTTGGGGAGGAGTTAATATCCCATAAGTAATGGATGATCCGTGGACTGGATACACTACAAGAGAAATAAATTTATCAGGTAAGCATAAATTATGTTTTTTACTTTTACAACACTGAGTTTGGATATATATATATATTTTCGACCACTAATATTTTGAAATTTTTAGGTGTGCACCTATTTAAACACTGGCACATGTTTGTAACTTTTGTATTTTGTGATTTATGATTTTTATCATCACTTGGATTCACAATTTGGACAACTTAATTGGACATTATGGTATGAACTTTGTATCAGACTTTCATCACTTTTAACTTGCATCACTGTTCACTTTAATCAGTGATCTAATTTTTAGGACATTTTTAGGACATTTTAATCAATCATATGCAAATCCATTTGGTCTCTTAAGGAGCCTGTGCTACCATCCATCCCCATAAGGGATCGGTATAGGATATATCTCTGTACAGATTTAATCAAGTTCCAGTGTGGATAGATCTGGTTCAAATTACTGTTAGGATATTGCTTAATCTACTATATTCTCCACATGTGGTTAGATTGGATTATATTTTAATTTTAATATAGAGTTTTTTTACCTGTTTTTTTAACATTTGTTCAATAAACTTTTGTTTAACCCTGATAAATCCTCCCTTCAGCTTATTAGCCCCTTTTTTAAGGAGCTAACACTAGTGCTTTTCCATCGCTTATTATCTGAAGCCAATTAAAGACAGATATATGACAGGGTAAGGCTCATGAAGCCTGTCGTGTTCTTCCAGTTGCTAGAGTTGGAAAATTCTTACTTTTCAGACCTAAATTACAGGAAAAGTAGGCAAAATAAATTAAACAATACATATTAGAAGGTTGTTTTACTACACATAATTAAACATTTTATATCAATATCTTTCAAAGTGTTTACTGTCCCTTTAAGTAAAACAATGCGGCAGAGCAATACAGATTTAGAATGTGGCATTTAACAAGGTCTCCTTAAAAAAAAATTAAGCTACTGAGACATCTGTTTTGATGGTTTCAAAGGAATGGACAAGGACAAGAGAAAATACTGAAGACCTTAGACAACCCCTTAATGCAACACATGTTTCAAAACAGAGTTCAATAAATACTCTGACTTTTCATTATTGTGCAACTTTATTTAAAGGGATGAAGATGACATTCACATGTGCTTTAAATTTATAGCAGTTCCATGAACTAAAATCAGAATATCACCACCCCAATGTTTGTTAATGTATTTTTTTAACTTCTCAAGGCAATAAATTGCAACTATAATGGTTAAAAAAAATTGTAACAATGTGGTTTAACTTGGTGTGATTTATAACATTAGCCATGTAGACAGATGTACTTAGTTATTACTTAGCATATTTTATGTAGGTAATTATGTGATTCAGCTGATAAGTACTTCTTGTGCAAAATCAGCAATATTTCTTAACATCAAAACAAGTATTTGATGTGGCTATACCTAATACTTGTGTTAAATAAATAAATATATATATATATATAAGAATATATATATATATATATATATATATATATATATATATATATATATATATATATAAGAATCTTATGCATAAACGTATGCACTCTCAACCCAAAGAAAAGGAACTGGTGAAATGAGCAATTAAATCATATGGTAACTTAAGTATGATGCAGAAAAGTTTATTTATCATCAGTTTACAGATAAAGTTGCAACCTATAAAATGGGAAGCAAACATGATATCTAGACTGGGAAGTGTATAAATGTACCTGAGTTTAGGCAAAATCTATCCAGTCTAATAAAAAAAAAAGGCATTGAATGGAATTTAAAAGGCAGTAACATCTAAAGAAAAAAAAACAAAACAAAAAAAACACTCAAATGAAAAATTATTATTTATCTTAAAATGTGTATTATTATTATTATCCTTAGAAAAGGGACATGAAGCCCATCATTATTCAAATAGAACATACAATTTTAAACAACTTTACAGTTTACTTCTATTATTGCTTCTCTTTGTTGAAAGAGAAGCAATGCACTGCTGGGAGTTAGCTGAACTCATTGAGTGAGCCAATGGCAAGAGGCATATATGTGCAGCCACCAATAAGCAGCCAGCTCCCAGTGGTGCCCTGCTGTTCCTGAGCCTACCTAGGTATTATATTCAACAAAGGATACAAAGAGACTTAAGCAAATTAGATAACAGAAGTATAATGGACAGTTGTTTAAAATTGTGTGTTCTATTTAAATCTTGATAGAAAATATTGGGGTTTATGTTACTGTAACTTAATGCTGTTTAGATCATTGAATCATACACCAGCAGTGGGAGCTGCTGCTAATTGGTGCCTGCACACATTTGTCTCTTGTGATTGGCTAACTGCCAGTAGTGCAATTCTGTCCCTTCAGCAATGGATAACAAGAGAATGACGAAAATTTGATAATAGAAGTACATTGGAAAATTGTTTAAAATTGTATGTTCTATCTAAATCATAAAATAAAATTTTGGGGTTTACTATCCCTTTAATGTTTGTAAAAAAAAAATGTATAGGTTAAAATGTGGCATTTTGGGCTAGATTACGAGGGGAGCGCTAACACTCCTAACGCTAAAAACTCTCACACAGTTAAAAACTCTCAAACAAAGCCAGAGAGTATAAAAGTTGTGCCGTAGCACTTCAAAGAAACTGACCTAGTGAGGGGGCATGGTCTGACACATTTCACTGCGCTATTGGTCGCTTCATCAGAGGACGCTTGACACCATCTGAACCAAATAAGTTTATCTTGGTCTCATCGGATCACAGGACATGGTTCCAGTAATCCATGTCCTTTGTCTTCTTGTCTTCAGCAAACTGTTTGCGGGCTTTCTTGTGCAGCATCTTTAGAAGAGGCTTCCTTCTGGGATGAAAGCCATGCACTAAATTTGATGCAGTGTGCGGCGTATGGTCTGAGCACTGACAGGCTGACCCCCCACCCCTACAACCTTTGCCGCAATGCTGGAAGCACTTATACATATATTTCCCAAAGACAACCTCTGGATATGACGCTGAGCATGTGCACTCAACTTCTTTGATCGACTATGGCGAGGCCTGTTCTGAGTGGAACCTGTACTGTGAAACCGCTGTATGGTCTTGCCCACCGTGCTGCACCTCAGTTTAAGGATCTTGGCAATCTTCATATAGCCTAGCCCATCTTTATGTAGAGCAATAATTCTTTTTTTCAGATTCTCAGAGTTCTTTGCCATGAGGTGCCATGTTGAACTTCTAGTGACCAGTATGAGAGAGTGTGAGAGCGATAACACCAAATTTAACACACCTGCTCCCCATTCACAACTGAGACCTTGTAACACTAACATGACACCAGGGAGGGAAAATGGCTAATTGGGCCCAATTTGGATATTTCCACTTAGGGGTGTACTCACTTTTGTTGCCGGTTTAGACATGGCTGTGTGTTGCGTCATTTTGAGGGGACAGCAAATTTACACTGTTATACAGGCTGTACACTCACTACTCTACTTTGTAGCAAAGTGTTGTCACATGAAAATATATAATAAAATATTTACAAAAATGTGAGGGGTGTACTAACTTTTGTGGGATACTGTATATATATATATATAGGTATAGATATGTATTGTACCAAAATACTATATATATATATATAAAACAATGAACCATGGATTGCACTCGCTGGTCTTTTGAAAAAACGTGCCTTTAATGTAACGTTTCGGGGACCGTATCCACTTCCTCAGATACGGTACCCAAAACGTTACATTAAAGGAACGTTTTTTTAAAAAGACCAGCGAGTGCAATCCATGGTTCATTATTATTTGTTTGATGTTTGCACCCTGGCAGCTGGATTTAAAGTGAGAATGCTCTTCATTCGCTGTTGTATATATATATATATATAATATAATATATACATACCTGTAATTTTCATCATAGGTATAGCTCAACTATGAGAGACAAAATGTGGAAACAAATCCAGACAATCACATTGTCTGATATGGAAAGAATTTATTTGCAAATTATGGTGGAAAATAAGTATTTGGTCAATATCAAAAGTTCATCTCAATACTTTGTTATATATCCTTTGTTGGCGATGACAGAGGTCAAACGTTTTCTGTAAGTCTTCACAAGGTTGTCACACACTGTTGCTGGTATGTTGGCCCATTCCTGCATGCAGATCTCCTCTAGAGCAGTGATGTTTTGGGGCTGTCGCTGGGTAACACGGACTTTCAACTCCCTCCAAAGGTTTTCTATGGGGTTGAGATCTGGAGACTGGCTAGGCCACTCCAGGACCTTGAAATGCTTCTTACGAAGCCACTCCTTCATTGCCAGGGTGGTGTTTTTGGGATCATTGTCATGCTGAAAGACCCAGCCATGTTTCACCTTCAATGCCCTAGTTGATGGAAGGAGGTTTGCACTCAAAATCTCACGATACATGGCCCCATTCATTCTTTCATGTACACGGATCATTCGTCCTGTTCCCTTTGCAGAGAAACAGCCCCAAAGCATGATGTTGAGACCCCATGCATCACAGTAGGTATGGTGTTCTTTGGTTGCAACTCAGCATTCTCTCTCCTCCAAACACAACGAGTTGTGCTTCTACCAAACAGTTCTACTTTGGTTTCATCTGACCATATGACATTCTCCCAGTCCGCTTCTGGATCATCCAAATGCTTTCTTGCATACTTCAGACGGGCCCAGACATGTACTGGTTTAAGCAGGGGGACACGTCTGGCACTGCAGGATCTGAGTCCCTGGCGGCGTAGTGTGTTACTGATAGTAGCCTTTGTTACGTTGGTCGCAGCTCTCTGCAGGTCATTCATTAGGTCCCCCCGTGTGGTTCTGGGATGTTTGCTCACCGTTCTTGTGATCATTTTGACCCCACGGGGTGAGATCCTGCGTGGAGCCCCAGATCGAGGGAGATTATCAGTGGTCTTGCATGTCTTCCATTTTCTAATTATTGCTCCCACAGTTGATTTCTTCACACCAAGCTGCTTGCCTATTGCAGATTCAGTCTTCCCAGCCTGGTGCAGGTCTACAATTTTGTTTCTGGTGTCCTTTGACAGCTCTTTGGTCTTCACCATAGTGGAGTTTGGAGTGTGACTGTTTGAGGTTGTGGACAGGTGTCTTTAATACTGATAACAAGTTCAAACAGGTGCCATTAATACAGGTAATGAGTGGAGGACAGAGGAGCCTTGTAAAGAAGAAGATACAGGTCTGTGAGAGCCAGAAATCTTGCTTGTTTGTAGGTGACCAAATACTTATTTTCTACCATAATATGCAAATAAATTCTTTCCAAATCAGACAATTTGATTGTCTGGATTTGTTTCCACATTTTGTCTCTCATAGTTGAGGTATACCTATGATGAAAATTACAGGCCTCTCTCATCTTCTTAAGTGGGAGAACTTGCACAATTGGTGGCTGACTAAATACTTTTTTGCCCCACTGTATATACAGTATATATATATATACAGTATATATATATATATATATATATATATATATATATATATATACAGGGAGTGCAGAATTATTAGGCAAATGAGTATTTTGACCACATCATCCTCTTTATGCATGTTGTCTTACTCCAAGCTGTATAGGCTCGAAAGCCTACTACCAATTAAGCATATTAGGTGATGTGCATCTCTGTAATGAGAAGGGGTGTGGTCTAATGACATCAACACCCTATATCAGGTGTGCATAATTATTAGGCAACTTCCTTTCCTTTGGCAAAATGGGTCAAAAGAAGGACTTGACAGGCTCAGAAAAGTCAAAAATAGTGAGATATCTTGCAGAGGGGTGCAGCACTCTTAAAATTGCAAAGCTTCTGAAGCGTGATCATCGAACAATCAAGCGTTTCATTCAAAATAGTCAACAGGGTCGCAAGAAGCGTGTGGAAAAACCAAGGCGCAAAATAACTGCCCATGAACTGAGAAAAGTCAAGCGTGCAGCTGCCAAGATGCCACTTGCCACCAGTTTGGCCATATTTCAGAGCTGCAACATCACTGGAGTGCCCAAAAGCACAAGGTGTGCAATACTCAGAGACATGGCCAAGGTAAGAAAGGCTGAAAGACGACCACCACTGAACAAGACACACAAGCTGAAACGTCAAGACTGGGCCAAGAAATATCTCAAGACTGATTTTTCTAAGGTTTTATGGACTGATGAAATGAGAGTGAGTCTTGATGGGCCAGATGGATGGGCCCATGACTGGATTGGTAAAGGGCAGAGAGCTCCAGTCCGACTCAGACGCCAGCAAGGTGGAGGTGGAGTACTGGTTTGGGCTGGTATCATCAAAGATGAGCTTGTGGGGCCTTTTCGGGTTGAGGATGGAGTCAAGCTCAACTCCCAGTCCTACTGCCAGTTTCTGGAAGACACCTTCTTCAAGCAGTGGTACAGGAAGAAGTCTGCATCCTTCAAGAAAAACATGATTTTCATGCAGGACAATGCTCCATCACACTCGTCCAAGTACTCCACAGCGTGGCTGGCAAGAAAGGGTATAAAAGAAGAAAATCTAATGACATGGCCTCCTTGTTCACCTGATCTGAACCCCATTGAGAACCTGTGGTCCATCATCAAATGTGAGATTTACAAGGAGGTAAAACAGTACACCTCTCTGAACAGTGTCTGGGAGGCTGTGGTTGCTGCTGCACGCAATGTTGATGGTGAACAGATCAAAACACTGACAGAATCCATGGATGGCAGGCTTTTGAGTGTCCTTGCAAAGAAAGGTGGCTATATTGGTCACTGATTTGTTTTTGTTTTGTTTTTGAATGTCAGAAATGTATATTTGTGAATGTTGAGATGTTATATTGGTTTCACTGGTAAAAATAAATAATTGAAATGGGTATATATTTGTTTTTTGTTAAGTTGCCTAATAATTATGCACAGTAATAGTCACCTGCACACACAGATATCCCCCTAAAATAGCTATAACTAAAAACAAACTAAAAACTACTTCCAAAACTATTCAGCTTTGATATTAATGAGTTTTTTGGGTTCATTGAGAACATGTTTGTAGTTCAATAATAAAATTAATCCTCAAAAATACAACTTGCCTAATAATTCTGCACTCCCTGTATATAGTATATATATATATGTATATATATGTGTGTATTTATGAATAAATAGAACAAATTCTGTAATGTGAAATATTAATATTTCCATGTCAGGTTAGAGCACTTGAGAATATGCAATCATGTTTGCACGCGAGTAGGGTGTTTTTCCCAATTTTTTGCACTCCATTAACTTCGATGGGGGAATACATTGTCACACATGCTATATGCTAAATTCGACTTTTTACTCCCATAAGGTTAGAGAGCAAGCAAAAACTGTTTATTTTTAACTTGTAATATGAGCGATACCCGACATATGCAAAAAGCTTGCTTCTAGAAAAGCTAGCAATGTTTATTCATTATGAAAATCATATTTTAATTTTGTTTTAATGAAATGAAAATCCGAATTACTGCACCAACAAAAATAAAAAAAATAAAAATATATTGATGAAAATCATTATTATTCATTTGTTTAATATATATTTTTTTTACTTTACACCTGTAGCTTTGAAATATTTACATTTGTTTTAATGAAAAAAACAAATGTAAATGTTTAATGAAAATTCAATTTCATTTAGTTTTAAACTAAACAAATATAGAAAAGTTCAGGAAACAAATTTCCCTGACTATTCGGAACCAAAATTTAATCTGAAACAATATTTTATTGGTTGCACATGTTTAAGAAATATCATGTAGGAGGAGGCCTGCTAAATCCTAATTTTTATGAATCATTACATCATTACAGATTGGAATAGATTTAGAATAAAATCAAACTCCTTTGATGTTAGCAGATGGGAAAGAGTATAGGTCTTTAATCGAGTGACAGGGTAAGAGTAGGAATGCCTTAGGAAGCTACCTCTGTAAAGATATTTAACAATCATCTAGTATTATCTGACCCTAGTCTACACATAATGAAGCCCACTTAGTCATGGTATATAACATTCAGGAGAATTTGACCTAGTCTACTCACTAGAAATTTAGCATACAGCTTTATATCAATGTTTATTAAATAAATAGGTATGTACTTCTCACACAAGGTATGGTTCTTACCAGGTTTGAGAATAATATTGATAATATCGATACTATCCCTTGGAAAATGCGTTGTTGAATAAACGGACTAGGATTAGGGCTAATAAGGATTAAAATGTTTATAAAATAATGGGGGAAATCCATCTGCCCTAAAAGCTTTTCCTAGTTTCAACTCTTTAATGGCTTTCGCCACTTCAGCTGGCTTCAGAAAGGGAGTGAAATAACTTATCACTACCCTCTACCCACCTGACCCCTACAAAAGCTATCCTGTACACCGACTATGTTTACAGCGCTGCGGAATCTGTTGGCACTCTACAAATACCTGATAATAATAATAACAATTATCAGAGATGAACTATAGGGCCAAAGATGTTAAAATGTTTTTTATCTCCTCTATAGATGCGACCTCAAGATTTGTTGCTGATTCAAGGTTGTAAACGGATGAGTAATACTCTACGAAAGTTGCACCTATGTCCTGAGGCTTGTCGATTTTGATTCCATCTTTACAAAGATAGCAGATTCTGCTGGCAGCTACTCTTTGGTGCAATTTATTAGGTAATTATTTATCAGTTCTGTTTTCTTTGTTATAGAAAGGCTGTTTTAGCTTGTTCAGTGATTCTTGCACTTTTTACAATTATATTAGAGCATTTTATTGCTCCATTGTGTCCTTTTCATAAACTATAGCTAATTCATAGCAAATTGTCCATCTAGTTGCTGAAATGTATCTTCCTACCTACAAGCATATGGGGACTAACCACTTTGATCATTTCTGAATAAATGTAAATAATTACATTTTCCCATTCATACAGTCAAATGCTGAAAGGCTTTTTCTGTATGTATAACCTTAAAGTTTGGTGCTGCTCAAAAATTATTTCTCTAAATGAATTTATATAACATCCCCAAACTATAATGTATCTTACATTGTATTACCATAAAACTCTCAAAAGTGATGTTCATTCAACAGCAGAAAAATATATATTTAATAGAAACTTGAGCTGAAATGTTGACAGAATGAAATCAACATCAGAAATTAATTGCAGTGAAAATTAATGGTGAAAACAATATTTCAAAATTAGTACTGGCTTCCTGAAGTATGGAATAATTCTTGGGTTTACTAGAAGACAATATTGAGGATGTTGCACTGTGAGTTGAAATAGTTGATTTTATAGACGACTAACTGGAATTTTTTCAGCTGACCTGAAGCATCTTAAATTATGTCAATGCCAATCTAAATAAATTATGGATGATCATTGGCACACACCAATGAACTTATGTATCACCAAATGCAAGGGAGATGTTCTTAGTAATAGTTTAGAGTAGAGCTTCTTAAACGTATCAGAAAGGTATGTTTGTTTTGTTTTCTATGCATTATTTATATCACACAAGTGAGGGGATTATCAGAAAAAAAATTAAATTCACATTCTGTGGTTATTGCTTATCACTAATGGACTCATTGACTATCATCATGTACCATGTAAGCTTCTCTCCCGTGTGTGGCCATTAGCAACTCCCATGCACTGTGTACTCTGCATGCAATGTACCCCCTAATTTTTGTGGAGCAATGTGTGCAAAAAATGTGGCCTTCACAGTTTTTTGGCAAGTGACTAAAATGCGTGCACACTTTGAAAAGGTACAACATTAGCTATGTGCCTACCTCACTATAAGCAAAACACACACACACTCACTTAAAATACACACACTCATACATACCCAAACATTCACAACACACTCACACATATATACATACATACACACACATATACCTGTTCATAGCCAGGTTGTCCCCTTCCATGACATTAACAAAGATCATTTTATATAAACAATAATATATTTTGCTTTATAAACAAGGTTGTGTAAATGTAAAGACATTTAGCCAAACAAAACATACATTTAAAGAACAACCAGAGGTCAACATCAAACTCCTATTCCACCTCATTGATTCACTGCTGTTGTTTGATTAGTAATTACAACTTACCATTGGTCCCTACTGCTCCTACCTACCTTGCACCAATCATAGAAAATTAAAAATGTACATATACAGTAAAACATATAAATATAGAGATGTATATGTATGTATCTCAATGTTAAAGCCCTTTGTCTGCCTTTTTTTCTAACACCTGAGCCTTTATAACTTTATTGTGCAATATTTTATTTTAATAATTTGTATAAGATGGTGTTATTATGAGTGTAAGTGTACATTGTAATGTATATTTGATGTGTTTTGTGACACTTTTTTGTTTTGTGAAACAGTTTAACCATAGCTCTGAGCATGCGGTAATTATTGTAGCATAAATTGCAATTGTGCTCAAGCAATTTTGTTTACTTTCAACTCATAGTACCAGCGGTAAACCCGACGAGCACAAACAACTGCTATAAACCTCTTATCGCTTGCACACAAAACTAGAGCACCACCGGAATCTGGCCATATAAATGTGTGTTTTCTTTCTTTAATTATTCATTAATTGTTTATTTTGCCTGTAATTGTTGTAACTATAAACACATTGTTTCATTTTAACATGTATATGACACATATGGTAGCTACCAACATCTCAATTTGTTTGCCAATACTGGAAAAAAACAGGATGTGCAGTCTAAACATTTAAAGAAGATTATATTAAATAAATATTGAAATGGTATGTAAATTTAATGTTTGTGATTTCAATTATCTTTTCAATCTCTTAATCTTACCTTTGTTTTAACAATGTACATTTCAAGCAGTTATCATGAATGTCTAAGGTGGAGAAGGGAAAATGGATAAATTGTTTGCATATACAACCAAGTAACTAGATATGAATCAAATAGGAGCCAGATGCATTTTTCTCTCTCTCTTATATGTTGTCTAAAGAACTCTGGTTGACCTTACACATTCCTTTGTCTTTCTATTATTAATGTAGCAAAACTGTATCAAATAGGACTGTCCATACATTAGTGAGATTGTATCTCCATTTTTGTGAAGTTTGTCAGTATAATTAACCTTTGCACATGCTAACTGTAAAGAGGTCTGAACTCATACATCTTGTGAATTCAATTTACTACTATTTATGTGCTGAATCAAGACTTGCTCATGCAAAATGTCTTTTTTTTGTTCTCAGATAAAATGCAATTCTGCACTTAGAGATCTACTGGTTGATCCAGCTCTACCTTTTGGGCACAACTGGTATAAATAGTTAAATTAGAAAACTATAAATATATACTCAAAGATGTATATGGCAATAGACTGACAAACAGAGACACACACAGATAGATGATAGATAGATAACATATGGATAGATAGAAAGATAATAGACAGACAGAGATATAGATAGGTGACTTATGGATATATAGATGGCAATCCAGCCAGCCAGACAGATCATAGATCATAAATATATGGGTAGATAGATAATATATGGATAGATACAGGAGAGGGCTGGCAACTTTTACCAGGGGAAAGTACAACTCAGTGGCCCAGGTATATCAACCCATGAACTATGGTATTATAAAAGAGACCTTTAAGACATGGGACCAATTAATTCAAAGAAGGATAACATCTCATCAATCCCATCGCCACTGATATCCTTAGAGGGAAATAACAATTTCTTAAAAGGTCAACTTAAAGATATATCCATTTATATCTCTTGCTGGACCATCATTAACCTAATATCTCTCTCCTTTAGTTTGATTTCCAACACATCCTCTTCCAAACTCAGAGAAAATACACAGACTTTTCCACTCAGCTGCAACAACTGCCATCTAACTTACTACAGTTTGATTTCCAACACATCCTCTCCCAAACTCAGAGAAAATACACAGACTTTTCCACTCAGCTGCAACAACTGCCATCTAACTTACTACAGTTTGATTTCCAACACATCCTCTCCCAAACTCAGAGAAAATACACAGACTTTTCCACTCAGCTGCAACAACTGCCATCTAACTTACTACAGTTTGATTTCCAACACATCCTCTCCCAAACTCAGAGAAAATACACAGACTTTTCCACTCAGCTGCAACAACTGCCATCTAACTTACTACAGTTTGATTTCCAACACATCCTCTTCCAAACTCAGAGAAAATACACAGACTTTTCCACTCAGCTGCAACAACTGTCATATAACTTACTACAGTTTGATTTCCAACACATCCTCTCCCAAACTCAGAGAAAATACACAATGATCAAAGTGGTTAGTCCCCACAGACTTTTCCACTCAGCTGCAACAACTGCCATCTAACTTACTACAGGTAGCCTTCTGGAAAACAGCTTCCCTCCTACCCTCCCCCTCACCCCTCACCCCACCCACCCCAAACTCATTTCCTCATTTATAGATAGTCTCCCACACAACTTTCACTCTCCTGAAATGACAAACACTGATCAGCACATCCTTCCATTCGCTTAACCCCATAGAATACACAGTACTTTTATTATATTATGTTTCACATACCTTTTGTTCCCTTATGCAATTGTTACAGTAATTCTGTGTCTTATGTTTTTAACTGGTTCCCAATTCTGTAAAAATGCTCAATATATTCATATTCCTTTTTGCTACCCTTTGTCTCTATAACAAACTACACTATTCAATTACTCCTTCTCTCTCTCCACCTGCACTGTTCATTAGCCCATCTCTCTTAAACTCACCTTACTTTTCTATTCATGAACTTTACCTATTCCTAAACACTCTCTCTACCCCCTGCAGCTTATCTCAAAAGCAGTCTCACTACTGCAAATCTGTATCTCATCTCATGTCACTCTCCCTCTTGCTTCTACTTACTGCTGGTGACATCTCCCCTAATCCTGGTCCCCAACCACTGACAAGCCGTGCACATACATGTGTACCATCCCATAGACTCAGAAAACAAAACTCTGCACACCTTACTCACATTCCTCTTGCATCTAAAGCCACTACCCCTTTCACTTGTGCACTCTGGAACTCTCGCTCTGTTTGCAACAAGCTCACTTCTATACATGACCTCTTCATCTCCCGCTCCCTCAACCTTCTGGCCCTAACAGAAACCTGGCTCTCTCCCCTAGACACAGCATCCACTGCTGCTCTGTCACATGGGGGTTTCCACTTCAGCCACACTCCTAGGTCTGGTAACAGACAAGGAGGTGGTGTAGGTATTTTACTTTCCTCTCGTTGCACCTTCCAACAAATACATCCTATCTCTTCCTTCAATTTTCCCTCATTCGAAACCCACATGATTCCCTTATTCTCCAGTCTCTCTGTACGTGTTGCAGTCATATACCGACCCCCTGGCTCCGCAACTCAATTTCTAGATCACTTGGCTGCCTGGCTACCCTATTTCCTTTCCTCAGACACCCCTGCCCTCATTCTTGGCGACTTCAACATCCCCCTTAACAATCCCACTGCCTCATCTGCTAAACAACTTCTGCAACTCACTTCCTCTTTTGGTCTGTCACAATGGACTGATTCTCCCACTCACAAAGACGGTCACTCTCTTGACCTGATCTTTAGCTATCGATGCACTCTCTCAAACTTCTCAAACTCCCCTTTTCCTCTTTCTGACCACCATCTCCTTACCTGCAACATATCATCCCTTCCTACAACTCTCCCACCTTCTACTCCTCACACCAAACTTCACAGAAGCATTAGGTCTTTAGATCAGCAACAACTTGCTAATTCCCTTAAACCGCTCCTCTCATCCTTCTCCTCCTTTTCCTGCCCTGAACAATCTATCTGCCACTATAATTCCACCCTTATATCCGTCCTTGACAATCTTGCCCCTCTTACCACTGCTCGGAAATCACACACTCATCCCCAGCCCTGGCATACTCCTCTGACACAGTACCTACGCAGATGTTCCCGTACTGCTGAACGGCATTGGAGAAAATCACGGAGTTCAGCTGATTTTCTTCATTACAAATTCATCTTGAACTCCTACTACTCTGCCCTTAATCTCCACAAGCAACACTACTTCTCTACTCTTATCTCTAATCTTTCTTCAAACCAAAAACGTCTGTTCTCCACTTTCAATACTCTCCTCCGCCCTCCTCCACTTCCTAATACAACTTCTCTGTCAGCTCAAGACTTTGCCAGTCACTTCATTAACAAAATTGACTCCATCAGACATGAAATCAGCTCTCAACACAATTCCATTCTCTCCCCCCCTCAAACACTCTCACTCAACCACAACCCTCATAACCTGAAACTTAGTTCATTCTCCCCTGTTACTGAGGAAGAAGTTTCAGCACTTATACTGCACTCTCACCTCACTACCTGTCCCCTTGACCCTATCCCCTCACAGCTGCTCCCCTCTCTCTCTGCTACCCTTACCCCTATACTAACACACATTTTCAACCTCTTCCTCAGTACTGGTACATTTCCCTCATTTATGAAACATGCACTGGTCACACCTATCCTCAAAAAACCTTCCCTTGATCCTACCTCCCCATCCAACTACCGCCCTATTTCCCTCCTCCCTCTTGCTTCAAAGCTTCTCTAAAAACTAGTATATGCACGCCTATCCCATTTCCTTACGTTAAACTCCCTTCTTGACCCACTGCAATCTGGATTTCGTCCCTATCACTCCACAGAGACAGCTATTGTTAAGGTCACCAACGACCTACTTACAGCTAAATCAAAAGGCCACTTCTCTCTGCTTATCCTCCTTGATCTGTCCGCAGCCTTTGACACTGTTGACCACCCTCTTTTGCTCCAAACCCTCCAATCCTTTGGCATCTGTGACACAGCCCTTTCGTGGCTCTCTTCCTACCTGTCAAACCGTGCCTTTAGTGTAGCCTTCTCTGGGGCCTCCTCTGCCCCGTCACCACTTTCTGTCAGAGTACCGCAAGGCTCTGTCCTCGGTCCCCTTCTCTTCTCAATCTATACGTCATCACTAGGTTCCCTAATTAAGTCCCACGGTTTCCAATATAATTTGTATGCCGATGACACCCAAATCTACTTCTCTGCACCAGAACTATCTCCTTCCGTGCTAACCCATGTCACTAACTGTCTTTCTCACATCTCTTCCTGGATGTCCTCTCACTACCTCAAGCTAAATCTCTCCAAAACTGAGCTCCTCATTTTCCCCCCTTCTTCGAAAATCTCCACCTCCAATATCTCTATAACTGTCGACAACTCCATCATTACCCCTACCCCGCATGCCCGATGTCTCGGGGTCACATTTGACTCAGATCTTTCCTTCACTCCTCACATTCAGTCCTTGGCTACAGCCTGCCGCTTCCACCTTAAAAACATCTCTAAAATTAGACACTTCCTTACACAAGACACAACTAAGATTTTAATCCACTCTCTCATTCTTTCCCGCCTTGATTACTGCAACTCTGTCCTCTCTGGTCTCCCCACCTGCCGCCTAGCTCCTTTACAATCCATAATGAATGCCTCTGCCAGACTCATCTTCCTTACACGTCGCTCTTCATCTGCTGCGCCTCTCTGCCAATCCTTTCACTGGCTTCCTCTTGCCTCTAGGATCAAACACAAAACTCTCACTCTTACATACAAAACCCTCAACTGCACTGCTCCCCCTACATCTCAGACCTTGTCTCCAGATACTCTTCCTCCCGTCCCCTTCGCTCTGCTCATGACCTCCTACTCTCCTCCTCTCTTGTTACCTCATCACACTCCCGTTTACAGGACTTCTCCAGACTGGCTCCCATCTTGTGGAACTCTCTGCCTCGCCTTCGCTCCACAAGACTCTCTTCTAGTTTTAAAAGCTTCAAGTGCTCCCTAAAGACTCTACTGTTCAGGGACGCATACAACCTACGCTAACCTTTCCTAATACCAGTTCCTCTCCTCCACTGCAATCCCCTGAACCCTCTTAGCATGTAAGCCTAACAGTCCAGCTGTTTGTAGATCACCTTCTTAAGAGCTGACTACAACAGTGCAACTCTTGGCAGGGCCCTCTACCCTATAATTGTTTTGTTGTACTCCCCCTTTGTTTATAGCGCTGCAGAATCTGTTGGCGCTCTACAAATAACCGATAATAATTATATAGTCCATACTTTTTTTTTTTTTAAATGGACTGCTAACCAAGACCCAAAGTTTTAGGAGAATACAGACGTATACCTACTCCAGCTTGCTTCTGTTTGTGTAAAGTGTCTTTTCATATGCAAAGGAAGGGGGAGGGGGAGTGTCTGCTATTTCCCACTTGCAGTGGGTGTTCCAGTAACCTTTTAAACAGAGCTAAATTAGAAGCTTCTAAGTAAGTTTTTAAACGGTTTTATACTGGATTTTTATATCAGTATCTGTGCATATTATTTTTTATAGTAGTGTCTATTACATGCAGTTATATGAAAATTGGTGTATACTGTCCCTTTAAGGGTGATAACACACATAAAGAAATAAGAATAATAGAAGTTGTGGAAAAAGGAAAGTTACTATCACAGGAAGATCTTCAGAATGGAGGCTTCAAATGCCTTACAGATTGGGTTACTTATGCTCAACTCTATCATTATATATTTCTTAATAAGAACAGAGATAAGATGTTAAGGCCCCTAATAAAATTTGAGGCTTTATGCACAACCAAATCTAATACAAAACATTTACTTTCGAAGTCATATACCTTACTGCAGAAAGATATAGTGGATGTACCCAATTATACTCAAAATTGGCAAACAGAACTGCAACAAAATTTAAAACCCTGGCAAAATATTTTTTAACGAACAGTAAAATCCTCAATCTCAGCTAGAGTGGTGGAACAAAATCTGAAGATTATGAATAGGTGGTACCTTACCCCTACGAGAATTCAGAAAATATACCCCCACACACAAGATCTTTGTTGGAGGGGTTGTGGTGGCAAAGGCAATCTATTTAATATTTTATGGTTTTACCCATTAATTAAAAAGTTTTGGGCACAATTATTTTATGTTAATAGATAAAAGTATAGACCAACATAACCTAAATAATTTTCTATCAGTTATTTTAAATAATTTAGACAGCAAAACCGGTAAATCAAGAATATACCGTTATCAAAATATGTTTAATGGAGCTAAAAATGTTATATTAAAAAGATAGAAAACGCCCCATCTACCCACACAGGAGGAATGGATAAATAAAAAGAGTTTTTTATAAATGAAGAATATCAGTTTATGCAAGGTGGAGACATAGAACGATATATAAAAGCAAAGGAAATTTGGGAAAATATTATAAATTAATAAACTCCCACAGAACCACTTAAATCAAACTAATTTTATCCCTAAGGAATAAAATTTAGGAAGGAGGTGAGAGTATACCCCCATCCTCAGAGTATTTTGGTTTTTAGATGATATATGCCAACTACGATATGGTAATATTTATAAGTTTAACTTTAGATTCCGTAAGAGATTTATGATATATTCTTTTGTATGCATTTATTTTCTTTTTTTTAATTTAAATTCCATTATTCATTTATATATTTATTTATTTTCCATTTTTTATGTCTGCCTGGATGCTACGTTTTATCCAGTAAGTATGGATTGATGTGTTTTTTTTGTTTATGTATATATATATATATATATATATATATATATACGCCCCCCTGGACCAACCTCCCAATTCCTCGACAACTTTGCTGCCTGGCTTTCTCACTTTCTCTCTACAAATACACCTACTCTAATTTTAGGGGACTTCAACATCCCCATTGATAACCCATCTACCCCTGCTGCCTCTAAACTTCTCTCACTTACAAACTCCTTTAGTCTTTCACAATCCACCCTATTCCCTACTCACCGTGACGGACACTCTCTTGATCTGGTATTCTCCTACATCTGCTCACCTATAATCTCAATGTACAGGCTAAACCTATTTCTACCCCCCGCCTCCGCACCTGTAGAAATCTGCACACTGTGGATCCTCTCCAATTTTCTAACCTTATTCAAAAACGCCTTCCCCACACTTCCATGGTATCCTGCCCTGACCTTGCTACAAACCACCAGGGCTGCCACTAGAAATTTTGGGGCCCCTGACTCAACCATTGATCAGGGCCCCCTCCTTTGACATTTGCAATTTTTGACCAAGTGACTAAAATGTATATGCACTTTATTCTTAATTGTCTATTTAAACTTGGAAATGTTGTAAAGGTAGTAACATACACACACACACAGACACACTCATACACTGAAACACACAAACACACTCACACATAAGGATTCACATATAGACACTCTAGCAGACACGCAAAGAAACACATTCAGACACAGAAACCCAAACAGACAATTAGCACTTGTTTATATTGACCTGACAAGTAATGAGGTAAACTACAGTTTTGTAAAAAAAGGAGATTTAGAAAACAAAATATGGAGTTCTGATTATCTTTTTGTAAAGGAAGATGACAACTAAATTATGACAACAGCATGCAGTGGCTGAAAGGAAGGGCCCTGAACTGCCTAAACAATAATTTAAAGGTTAAATGGTGGAGTGGTTACTTCCGGAAAGGTCTTGTTAGTCTCAAAGTCTGTAGAAAGATGTGAATAATTAGTAGTAAGGTCAAAATGTCCTAAAAAGGAACAGACAATGGACACACACACACAAACTCAAACTTGCACATACACCCAAGAAAACACCGACAGAGACAGCCTCAGAAAACACACAAAGACATATACACACATACACACACAGAGACACCCACAGAAAATACAGAAAGACATACACACACACACACAGAGAGACAACTACATGAAAAACACAGAAAGACATACATACACACACCATCACTGAGACATCCAAAAAATAAAATGCAGAAATTAAGAGATCACTTTTTAAAGAATCATATTTGTAAATGTGCAAACAAAATAATTCTGTGAATTCAAAATTGTACATTAATGAGCTGGGTAGATGGCTAGATGAAGAAAAGTACCTTTAAAAAGGTTGAGATATGTTTGTTTTTTTCCCATTTTCCCCAACCAAGAGCACCACTTCAAATATAGTGTACAAATTTTCCCATCTGTCAGCTGTACTTATGGATTTTGAAAATGCTGTACTCTTTATGGTCCTGGTGGGACCATAAGCTGTGGTACTCATACCATTAGATCTGGTTAAATGCAGGATTTAGGCTTGTTGGTATGTATTTCAAAACTAAGTCAGCTGTAGTGTAAACTGAACAGTTTTAAGTTAACCTGTCTCATTTCAAACACTGAGCAATCTTAGTCTGAGAGTATAAAATTTTATGCAGATGTAAAAATCTTAGATAAAATGCCTCCTTGCATCTGGAAAGTCCTTGCATAAAGGGGCAGTAAACTGGAATGTAATATATATATATATATATATATATAAAATGCATATCTGCCAAAAGGGCATCTACCATTTGTGTATTGAGGAGGAAACATTTCTGCATGGTTTTAAATATAGAATTTCTACAGCATTGTCAAATAATCATAAATACACTGCTGCTAAAAAAATGTGTTTTTATGGACCCCTAGCCCCACAATACAACTACTACCACACTGAAGTTACAATCCAAAATTACACAAAGAAATAAAAAACATTTGCTAAGTAAGTCCTATCTCCTCTTCAAATGAAAGTGATCTGCCGTCTGATTCAGGCACACACTGTACAAAATGCCAAGTCTGTCTCACACTGAGCATAGTGGTTTAGTGCACACTAAGAAATCCTCTCAAATGCTAATACTTTACTCCTTGTAATAACATTTCCCATGCTCAATTAGCACTCTGCTATAGTACCCACTGGTGGCTGCCAAAATTTAAAAAAAATATTTTTTTTTTTAGTTCTTGCCTCATGGGGCCCCCCTGGCTCATTGGGCCCCTGACAGGAGTCACCCCTGTCACCCCCTGATGGCGGCCCTGCAAACCACTATAACAATACTCTTTCCTCTGCACTCAACACCCTTGCTCCTCCACAAATACGCAAAACCCCACGTCGTCAGCTCCAGCCCTGGCACTCTCAGCAAACACGCTATCTACAAAAATGCTCCCGTGTTGCTGAACGTGCCTGGAGGAAATCTCGCTCTGAACATGATTTCCTACACTATAAGTTCATTCTTTATTCTTACTCCTCTGCCCTTCACTTAGCCAAGCAAAACTACTTCTCTTCTCTCATATCTTCTCACTCCTCAAACCCTAAACGTCTCTTCTCCACTTTCAACACTCTCCTCTATCCACCTGCACCACCCCCCTCATCGGTCTTTAGTGCTCAAGACTTGGCAGATTACTTTTTCAACAAAACACTTACCATCAAAAGCAACATCCCACCACAAGACTGCAACCTTACAACTGCGCCCCCGGTCCTTCCCCCCAACCACTGAGAAGGAAGTGAGTTCCCTAATATCTTCCACACACCTCACTACATGCCCCCTTGACCCTATCCCTTCACATCTAATACCCTCTCTGTCCTCTACCCTCACCCCAGCTCTTACTCACATATTCAACCAATCCCTTACTACTGGTTCATTTCCATCATCCTTCAAACATGCAAAGGTCACCCCCATCCTTAAAAAACCCTCCCTCTACCCCAATTCTACTGCAAACTACCGCCCCATATCACTACTTCCGCTAGCTTCTAAAGTCCTGAAAAACTAGTTTTCGATCCCCTAACACACTTCCTATCCTGCTTGACCCCCTGCAATCTGGCTTCCGTCCCCAACACTCAACTGAGACTGCCCTCACCAAGGTTACTAACAATTTTCTTTCTGCTAAAAACAATGGCCACTATTCTATACTTATCTTACTTGACCTGTCTGCTGCCTTTGACACTGTTGACCATCCCCTCCTCTTACGGACTCTCAGCTCCCTTGGGCTCTGTGACATTGCCCTCTCCTGGATCCACTCTTATCTCTCTAATAGGTCCTTTTCTGTCTCATTTGCTGGTGACTCATCCTCTCCACTGCCTCTGTCTGTTGGAGTACCTCAAGGCTCTGTTCTAGGCCCTCTACTCTTCTCTATTTATACTTCCTCGCTGGGTCAACTTATTAGTAGCTATGGCTTCAACTATCACCTCTATGCTGATGATACTCAGATCTACCTATCCACCCCTGCACTCTCTCCGTCTGTCCTTTCCCCCATCAGCAGCTGCTTATCTGGCATTTCTTCCTGGATGGCCTCTCACCACCTAAAAATCAACATGTCCAAGACTGAGCTTCTTCTAATCCCCCCAACTAATTCTACTCCAGTTTCTAATTTTACTATCACTGTTGGTGACACCACTATCTCCCCATCACCCCAAGTCCGCTGCCTTGGAGTTACACTCGACTCCAATCTGTCCTTCATACCCCACATCCAATCGCTCTCTTCATCCTGTCGCAACCACCTACGCAATATCTCCAAAATTCGTCCTTTTCTGAGCTCTGAAACTACTAAACAGCTAATCCATTCCCTAGTAATTTCCCGGCTTGACTACTCTAACAACCTACTAACTGGCCTTCCTCTCTCCCACCTCTCCCCCCTTCAATCCATCCTAAATGCCTCTGCTAGGCTAATCAACCTCTCCCGATGCTCTGTATCTGCCGTACCCCTCTGTGAGTCCCTTCACTGGCTCCCCATTCACAGCAGAATTAAATTCAAAATTCTCACTTTGACCTACAAAGCCCTTACCAACGCAGCCCCCCCATACCTATCCTCACTCATCAACAAATATACTCCAGCCCGTCCCCTAAGATCCAACAATGATCTACTCCTTGCCTCTTCTACCATCACCTCCTCTCATGCTAGACTACAGGACTTCTCTTGTGCGGCACCAACCCTCTGGAACGCACTTCCTCATTCTGTCAGACTTTCCTCCAACCTCTCCTCCTTTAAACGCTCCCTAAAGACCTTCTTGTTCAGGGAAGCCTATAACCAAATCAGTAGCTAATGAATTCCACTTGCCTAATAGTTGCCGTCATCTAACTTCACACTAACATCATTCCCACCTTTGCAGTCCCCACCTCCTGTTTCTCACCCTCCTACCCATTTAGATTGTAAGTTCCCACGGGAACAGGGCTCCCAATTCCTCCTGTATTTGTTTGTTCAATTTTGTCTGGTGTCTCATATTGTACTGTCCTTTTATCTTTGTTACCTATGAACAGCGCTGCGGAATCTGTTGGCGCTTTATAAATGTTTAATAATAATAATAATATATAAATGTTTAATAATAAAAAATAAAATAAAATAAAAATAATGAGTTAGCTAAATTAATTATGTTCAATGTTTTCTGAAATGTCTAGCAAACAGAAGTAAACTTTACCAATTATTGAATTTAGCATTAACGTATTCATATATCAATAGTTCATTAATAGAAAGATAGATAGATAGATTGATAGATAGTTTTTTCCCTGAAATAAGCAAATTATGTGCCTACTTTAAATATTGATGGAAACAACCTAAGATCATCATGAATTGTATTTCTTAGTTTGAGCCAACTGCTCTTTATTGTCTGTATTTATTAAAGATAAAAAGTTGTTTGTATGCAGCTGAGAAAGTCTTGATTGATAGAGATCTTCATCCTGAACCAGCCTCAGGAAAAGAAGAAATAACCTTTAGAGTATTTTAATAGCGAGGGGGGTTGGGGAGTCTGAGAGGAATCCAGAATTGAGGAATTTTCCCAATCTCCCTCCCTTGAGCAATGATCTGCAGGAGTCAGTTACAAAGGAATTCCAGAGTCTGATGTTTAATAATGTCATGTCAGACAGCTATGAAGGAATGATGTTTATTCTCTTTATAGTTAATATTTTATATTTTGTAGTCAAAGCAGTTAATAGTGAAAGGATACAAATCCCTTACAAATTATCACAATTTTTTCTCTCCCTATGCTCAGTAAGATTAAAGATCAAATCATCTTATTTACTTGCATATTACAGATTATAAGTATAAGGTTTAAAATGATTAATTCAACTCTACACTTAGATTATTCAATAAAGCTATATTGAAACTAAAATAAACAAATAAAAAAAACATTAAATAATAAAGTACATAATTAATTAGTTTTCTTAATTACCTGCTTTAACATTAATTTATATGATGGCAGACATTACCTACCTTTCTATCTTTCTATCTACATACTGAAAAATGTCTACACTATCCTGTCTAGGAAGTAAAAAAATAAAATAAAGCATGAATGTTTAAGAATAAAATGAAGAAATATATTATATATCAGATGTACAGACAATATATGCCTTCCAAAGAACGAATGGTGAATACGTTAACATGCTTTTTAATTACCTGCACTACTTTATCAAACATATCCTGGAAATTGTGGTAAGATTTGAAAAAGAGGACATATTTTAACAATTATATAATCTTAACGTTGAGATCTCATATCTTTATTTTAATTTTCCCTCTGAAAAGAATTATAGTTGTGGTTAATGTGTTCAGTACTGTGGAATATTATGGCAATAAATACAGATATATTTTAAATTATATTAATAATTTTTATTAGTTCATTTATGATTAATGCAGAAAAGTGGATGAAGCAAAATACAAATATTTGTATAAAACGTATTTCACCATTCCCATTTCTCTATAACCCCTTTAATTATGTCTTTCATTACACTTTGTCTAAACATAATACAAGGAAGACTTTATGACTTTAACTTAGATGAGAAAAGGGAGAAAGGTGATATGAAAGAAATCTTCAATTATATTAAGGGATTTAATAAAGATAGGACTGAAAGTACGGTAGAGCAAGGGGTTGTGACCTGTTGCAGGTCATAAGTAATTAGCAAAAAGCACTTCTTTATATTGCGGGTAATTAACAAGGCTAAATTTATTATTGTCTAGAGAGACAATGTTCCCACATAGGGAACCTGCCTACCTGGGATCACCTCTAGAGCAATACCGCCCCCTGCTTACATACAACCAATGGTGCAAGAGCAGCAGCTGTCAATCAACCTTGTCACATCAGTCTGAGGAGATTTTAAAATCTGTCAATAATGTTTCTATGCTTGTCAAGCCATTATTACAGTTTTCCTTTAATCAAGACTTAATTTTCTGCAAAATCACAAAACATTAATTATACACTCCTAATTCCTTTAACACACCAAGGACCTAATTATGTAAAGTTCTCTGCTCTGATGAAATTATCTATGAAGTCTTGTCAGTATCAAAATGTCCCTTTAAAGAATTTTAGAAATGCACGCTGTTTATTCCCCTATGCAGAGTTCTGTTTGTTATAAGAGATGCATACATTGCAATACATACACATATTTAGATATGAATATGTATGTATCTCTATGTTAAAGTCATTTGCAGACTTTTTTTTCCTAACACCATAGACCTCATATCCTTGAGGCATTAAAACTTTTTAATGCAATATTTTTTTAATAATTTTTATTAGACAGTGTTGTTATGAGTGTACTTTTAAATGTATTCTTGATGTGTTTTGTGCAACTTTCTAGTCGAGCATAACAGTTAACCAGAGCTCTGAAGTTGCAGTATCCCGACGCAGGTTAAATTCAATTGCGCTCAAGCAAGCGCGTTTACTTTCAACCTGTAATACGCTCACTTCTTCCTATGCGCGCAATCAGGAGTACTTCTCCTGATTGATCTTAAAGAATGCAATTTTGCTGCCTCGTGTATTTATTACAAGCAAAAATAATTCAAAGAACAATAGTATAATGAAAATAAAGATGAGAACGTACAGTAAATATAGGCCACATACCATGTGAATTGCTTTGTTGTGTAGTATCAATAAAATGCACTAATTTATCTGACTAATAAAACAAAAAATATTGAAAATATTTTAAATCTCTAACCACTTAGGGCTAGATTACAAGAGGCGTACTAATGTTAGCTCAAGACGCTATAAGCAATTATGTGACCTCGTTAACTAGTGAGCAAATTACAACAAATTAAACTGTGCTTGAAGAATTTCATTTTTATTCAATTTTAATGTGTTTTTTAAACCAACAGCACTAAACCTGAAGGTAGTTATGAACACTTTACATACCAATGTTCTTCACTTAGAAGAAAATGTTCTCTCTCTCTCTCTCTCTCTCTCTCTCTCTCTAGAGAGCCATTGAGAAACACATTATTGTGCAGTCATTTTTAATATTTTTTATTTTATACATTAACAAATTAAATAATGCTACATACAGTAATAGATTAACAAAAATAAGTGCATAGCAGTTAGCAACTTCAGCTTGGTGGTACTGGGTAAGGCAACAGCTAGATAGAAATAAGAAGTTGATGAAGTGAGAGAGTGGAGAAAGAGAGTGTTGACAGTCATGGAAGGTCATAGCAGACCTGGGGATTTTCTTTTAATAATTATCATCTCTCCCTTCATTATCTTTCTCCCCTCCCTCTTCTCTTCAGTCTCTCTTGTTATCTCGCAACATTCACTTACTAACTTACACTCGCCACCATTAAATTTCCACTCGCCAATAACTAGTAAAGAGTGGAAATTTTGAGCTCTGTATATATATATATATATTGTGTATGTATATGTTGTGTATGTGTATGTGAGTACACTTTCATGGGACAAACGCTCTCTTGGTATAGCCTCTCCACTTTGCAGACAAGGCACCACGACACAATGGAGGAGGGTATGTGAAAAGATAGGACTCCAGTGCAACAGTCAGTGTCTCCATAAAAACACTCCAAAAGCAATATGAAATACAAATACTGAGCACAGGGCACAAACTCCACAGCACCAAGAAGATAAAAAGTTCTAAAATTTATTTACAACGTTGCTTAAAAACATATAAATCCACACAAAGTACACAGTGCTCAGGTGAGAGCAGAGAAGACAGGTAGATCGGCCAAGCAACATTGGAAATACATTTTGGAACTTTTTTTCTTGTTGGTGCTGTGGAGTTTGTGCACTGTGCGCAGTATTTGTATCACATAATGTGTATGTATATGTGTATGTATATATCTATATCTATATCTATATCTATATATATATATATATATATATATATATATATACTGTATATATATACCTGTATATATTCTTATAGATATATAGGTATAGATATATATTTTACAAAAAATATTCATATATATATTTAATTATTTATTTAAAAATAAAAAGAACATTTTCTTCTAAGTGAAGTGTTGAATTTAAAGTGTTCAGAACTACCTTAAGGTAAGTGTTGGGTTAGTGCATGAGCAATAACTTAGTTTTTTTTTAAGTAGCGCTCCCCGTAGAAGTCTAGGGAGAATAAGTTAGTGAGGTCACGGTATCCAAAGTTTTCTAAAGTCCTTAAGTTTGCTCTCACACTAACTTTTTACTTTCAACTTGTAATACGCTTGTTAACCCAGCCGCGTTAAAATTTTACTTTGAGCACATTTAGCACACAAGGAAAACATTATTTAGTACGCTACTTGTAATCTGGCCCTTAATATAGCAGAGAAGCTTTACTTTCTAAACTTTGCAACTTCCTTATAAGAAACTGAATGACATGAACAAATACCTACAAATACACTTACTGAGAGCAATGCAATCCGTATACATTATTTACTAGTACAGTAAACTTTGCTAAAACATTAAGGGGGATATTTATCAAGCCGTCAACTGCAAATACGCTGGAATTCCGCAGCGTATTTGTGGTGAGCTTGATCTGACCTAGTAATCAAAGCCTACAGACCGGCAAAAGTTGAAATTTGTGATGTAACATATGATCCGCCGGTCTCAATCCAACACAGATCGATGCGTACGTCATTACAGATTTTCCGTATACACATTTGGCTCTATTTGACACTTTTTCAAAGTTATCAAATAGTTAACAGGCACGCTCGCGGCTATTCTGGCCCAGCATACCTGGTTTCTCCAACATTGGTGTGTCCGGTCCACGGCGTCATCCTTACTTGTGGGAATATCTCTTCCCCAACAGGAAATGGCAAAGAGTCCCAGCAAAGCTGTCCATATAGTCCCTCCTAGGCTCCGCCCACCCCAGTCATTCTCTTTGCCGTTGCACAGGCAACATCTCCACGGAGATGGTTAAGAGTATGTGGTGTTTAGTTGTAGTTTTTTAATTCTACTATCAAGAGTTTGTTATTTTAAAATAGTGCTGGTATGTACTATTTACTCTGAAACAGAAAAAGATGAAGAGTTCTGTTTGTGAGAGGAAGATGATTTTAGCAGACAGTAACTAAAATCGTTTGCTGTTTCCACATAGGACTGTTGAGATGAAGTAACTTCAGTTGGGGGAAACAGTTAGCAGACCTTTCTGCTTAAGGTATGACTAGCCATATTTCTAACAAGACTCTGTAATGCTGGAAGGCTGTCATTTCCCCTCATGGGGACCAGTAAGCCATTTTCTTAGTCTCAAACAGAATAAAGGGCTTAATATGGGCTATAAAACTGGTAGACACTTTTATGGGCAAAATCGATTGCTTTATTTGGGCATTTTATACATGTTTATGCTTGTAATTCACACTTATAAGCTTGGGGAACGTTTCTTAACGTCAGGCACTGTGTTAGACACCTTTCCAGTCAGGAAGGGCCTTCCCAGTTGTAGGCTGAGCCTCATTTTCGCGCCATTAATGCGCAGTTACTTTTGAGAGCAAGACATGCAGATGCATGTGTGAGGATCTGAAAGTAGTTGGAAAAGTTCCTAGAAGGCTTCACCTGGTATCGTATCCCTCCTGGGTTTGGTAAAGTCGCAGCAAAGGCTGTAGCTGGGACTGTAGAGGGGTTAAAACTGTAACCGGCTCCGGTTTCTTTATTTTAAGGGTTAAAGCTCTGAAAATTGGTGTGCAATACTTTGAATGCTTTAAGACACTGTGGTGAAAATTTGGTAAATTTTGAACAATTCCTTCATACTTTTTCACATATTCAGTAATAAAGTGTGCACTGTTTAAAATTTAAAGAGACAGTAACGGTTTTGTTTTAAAACAGTTTTTGTACTTTTTTGACAAGTTTAAGCTTGTTTAACATGTCTGCACCTTCAGATAAGCTATGTTCTATATGTTTGAAGATCAATGTGTGTCCCCCTTCAAAATTGTGTGATAATTGTGCCATAGCGTCCAAACAAAGTAAGGACGGTATTGCCACAGATAGTAAAGTTGCCCAAGATGATTCATCAGATGAAGGGAGTAGACATAGTTCTACATCATCTCCTTCTGTGTCTACACCAGTTTTGCCCACGCAGGAGGCCCCTAGTACTTCTAGCGCGCCAATGCTTATTACTATGCAACAATTAACGGCAGTAATGGATAACTCCATAGCAAATATTTTATCCAAAATGCCTGCATATCAGAGAAAGCGTGATTGCTCTGTTTTAAACACTGTAGAGCAGGAGGGCGCTGATGATAATTGCTCTGTCATACCCTCACACCAATCTGAAGGGGTCATGAGGGAGGTTTTGTCGGATGGGGAAATTTCAGATTCAGGTAAAATTTCTCAACATGTAGAACCTGATGTTGTGACATTTAAATTTAAATTAGAGCATCTCCGCACACTGCTTAAGGAGGTGTTATCTACTCTGGATGATTGTGACAACCTGGTCATTCCAGAAAAATTATGCAAGATGGACAAGTTCCTAGAGGTTCCGGTGCACCCTGACGCTTTTCCTATACCCAAGCGGGTGGCGGATATAGTGAATAAGGAGTGGGAGAAGCCCGGCATACCTTTTGCCCCCCCTCCTATATTTAAGAAATTATTTCCTATGGTCGACCCCAGAAAGGACTTATGGCAGACAGTCCCTAAGGTCGAGGGGGCAGTTTCTACTTTAAACAAGCGCACTACTATTCCTATTGAGGATAATTGTGCTTTCAAAGATCCTATGGATAAAAAATTGGAGGGTTTGCTTAAAAAGATTTTTGTACAGCAAGGTTACCTCCTGCAACCCATTTCGTGCATTGTTCCTGTCACTACAGCAGCGTGGTTCTGGTTCGATGAACTAGAAAAGTCGCTCAGTAGAGAGACTCCGTATGAGGAGGTTATGGACAGAGTTCACACACTCAAGTTGGCTAATTCTTTTATTTTAGATGCCACTTTGCAACTAGCTAGATTAGCGGCGAAAAATTCAGGGTTTGCAATTGTGGTGCACAGAGCGCTTTGGCTAAAGTCTTGGTCAGCGGATGTATCTTCCAAGACAAAATTACTTAATATCCCCTTCAAGGGTAAGACTCTCTTTGGGCCAGAATTGAAAGAGATTATTTCAGACATCACTGGGGGAAAGGGCCATGCCCTCCCACAAGATAGGCCTTTCAAAGCCAAGAATAAGTCTAATTTTCGTTCCTTTCGCAGCTGCTAACAAAACAGCATGAAGGAGTAGCCCCCGATCCGGGACCGGATCTAGTAGGGGGCAGACTCTCTCTCTTTGCTCAGGCTTGGGCAAGAGATGTTCAGGATCCCTGGACACTAGAAATAGTTTCTCAGGGTTATCTTCTGGAATTCAAGGAACTACCCCCAAGGGGAAGGTTCCACATGTCTCACTTATCCTCAAACCATATAAAGAGACAGGCATTCTTACATTGTGTAGAAGACCTGTTAAAGATGGGAGTGATACACCCAGTTCCAACGGCGGAACAAGGAATGGGATTTTACTCAAATCTGTTTGTAGTTCCCAAAAAAGAGGGAACTTTCAGACCAATTCTGGATTTAAAGATCCTAAACAAATTTCTCAGAGTACCATCGTTCAAAATGGAAACCATTCGAACGATTCTACCCACCATCCAGGAAGGTCAATTTATGACTACCGTGGATCTAAAGGATGCGTATCTACATATTCCTATCCACAAAGAACATCATCAGTTCCTAAGGTTTGCCTTTCTGGACAAACATTACCAGTTTGTGGCCCTCCCATTCGGGTTAGCCACTGCTCCAAGGATTTTCACAAAGGTACTCAGATCCCTTCTAGCGGTTCTAAGACCAAGGGGCATTGCAGTAGTACCGTACTTGGACGACATTCTAATACAAGCGTCGTCTCTTTCAAAGGCAAAGGCTCACACAGACATCATTCTGGCCTTTCTCAGATCTCACGGATGGAAGGTGAACATAGAAAAAAGTTACCTGTCTCCGTCGACAAGAGTTCCCTTCTTGGGAACAATAATAGATTCTTTAGAAATGAGGATTTTCCTGACAGAAGTCAGAAAGTCAAAACTTCAAGTCAAGTTCTTCATTCTATTCCTCGTCCTTCCGTAGCTCAGTGCATGGAAGTAGTAGGATTGATGGTTGCAGCAATGGACATAGTTCCTTTTGCGTGAATTCATCTAAGACCATTACAACTGTGCATGCTGAAACAGTGGAATGGGGACTATACAGACTTGTCTCCAGTGATTCAAGTAGATCAGAAGACCAGAGACTCACTCCGTTGGTGGCTAGCCCTGGACCACCTGTCCCAGGGAATGAGCTTCCGCAGACCAGAGTGGGTCATCGTCACGACCGACGCCAGTCTAGTGGGCTGGGGCGCGGTCTGGAAATCCCTGAAGGCTCAGGGACCATGGTCTCGGGAAGAGTATCTTCTCCCGATAAACATTCTGGAACTGAGAGCGATATTCAATGCTCTCAGGGCTTGGCCTCAACTAGCAAAGGCCAGATTCATAAGATTCCAATCAGACAACATGACGACTGTTGCTTATATCAATCATCAGGGGGGAACAAGGAGTTCCCTGGCGATGAAAGAAGTGACCAAAATAATAAAATGGGCAGAGGATCACTCCTGCCACCTATCTGCGATCCACATCCCAGGTGTGGAAAACTGGGAGGCGGATTATCTGAGTCGTCAGACATTCCATCCGGGGGAGTGGGAACTCCACCCGGAGATCTTTGCCCAGTTGACTCAATTATGGGGCATTCCAGATATGGATCTGATGGCGTCTCGTCAGAACTTCAAGGTTCCTTGCTACGGGTCCAGATCCAGGGATCCCAAGGCGACTCTAGTGGATGCACTAGTAGCGCCTTGGACCTTCAACCTAGCCTATGTGTTTCCACCGTTTCCTCTCATTCCCAGGCTGGTAGCCAGGATCAAGCAGGAGAGGGCCTCGGTGATCTTGATAGCTCCTGCGTGGCCACGCAGGACTTGGTATGCACACCTGGTGAATATGTCATCGGCTCCACCATGGAAGCTACCTTTGAGACAGGATCTTCTAGTACAAGGTCCATTCGAACATCCAAATCTAGTTTCCCTCCAGCTGACGGCTTGGAAATTGAACGCTTGATTCTATCAAAGCGTGGGTTTTCAGATTCTGTGATAGATACTCTAGTTCAAGCCAGAAAACCGGTTACTAGAAAAATTTACCATAAAATATGGAAAAGATATATCTGCTGGTGTGAATCCAAGGGATTCTTATGGAATAAGACCAAAATCCCTAAGATCCTTTCCTTTCTACAAGAGGGTTTGGATAAAGGATTATCAGCGAGTTCTCTAAAGGGACAGATTTCTGCTTTATCTGTCTTATTACACAAACGACTGGCAGCTGTGCCAAATGTTCAAGCATTTGTTAAGGCTCTGGTTAGGATCAAGCCTGTTTACAGACCTTTGACTCCTCCCTGGAGTTTAAATCTAGTTCTTTCAGTTCTTCAAGGGGTTCTGTTTGAAACTCTACATTCCATAGATATTAAGTTGTTATCTTGGAAAGTTTTGTTTTTGGTTGCTATTTCTTCTGCTAGAAGAGTTTCTGAGTTATCTGCTCTGCAGTGTTCTCCACCCTATCTGGTGTTCCATGCAGATAAGGTTGTTTTGCGTACTAAGCCTGGTTTTCTTCCAAAGGTTGTTTCTAACAAAAATATTAACCAGGAGATAGTTGTTCCTTCTTTGTGTCCGAATCCAGTTTCAAAGAAGGAACGTTTGTTACACAATTTAGACGTAGTCTGTGCTCTAAAATTCTATTTAGAAGCTACAAAAGAGTTCAGACAAACTTCTTCTCTGTTTGTCGTCTATTCTGGTAAAAGGAGAGGTCAAAAAGCGACTTCTACCTCTCTTTCTTTTTGGCTTAAAAGCATCATCCGATTGGCTTACGAGACTGCCGGACGGCAACCTCCAGAAAGAATCACAGCTCACTCCACTAGGGCTGTGGCTTCCACATGGGCCTTCAAGAATGAGGCTTCTGTTCATCAGATATGTAAGGCAGCGACTTGGTCTTCACTGCACACTTTTGCCAAATTTTACAAATTTGATACTTTTGCTTCTTCAGAGGCTATTTTTGGGAGAAAGGTTTTGCAAGCCGTGGTGCCTTCTGTTTAGGTAACCTGATTTGCTCCCTCCCTTCATCCGTGTCCTAAAGCTTTGGTATTGGTTCCCACAAGTAAGGATGATGCCGTGGACCGGACACACCAATGTTGGAGAAAACAGAATTTATGCTTACCTGATAAATTACTTTCTCCAACGGTGTGTCCGGTCCACGGCCCGCCCTGGTTTTTTAATCAGGTTTGATGAATTATTTTCTCTAACTACAGTCACCACGGCACCCTATAGTTTCTCCTGTTTTTTTCCTCCTGTCCGTCGGTCGAATGACTGGGGTGGGCGGAGCCTAGGAGGGACTATATGGACAGCTTTGCTGGGACTCTTTGCCATATCCTGTTGGGGAAGAGATATTCCCACAAGTAAGGATGGAGAAAGTAATTTATCAGGTAAGCATAAATTCTGTTTTTCAATCCGCCACCTTTGAGGCCGCGGATGCCATAGGAATCAATGGGAGTCTGAAAGCAGCAAAAGCTTATGTTCCAATCAGCCAATAGGATTTGAGCAGCTCTCATCCTATTGGCTGTTCCAATCAGCCAATAGGATTGAGCTCTTATCCTATTGGCTGATTGGAACATCCAATAGGATGAGAGCTGCTCAAATCCTATTGGCTGATTGGAACAGCCAATAGGATTTTAGAAGCTCTAATCATATTGGCTGATTGGAACCTCTCAGCCAATAGGAATGCAAGGGACGCCATCTTGGATGAAGTCACTTGCATTCAAGTTCCAGTTTACGGCGACGACCATATTGAAGAGGAGCTCCGTGCCGGATGTCTTCAGGATGGACCAGCTCCGCGCCGCATGGATGAAGATAGAAGATGCCGTCTGGATGAAGACTTCGTCGGCTGGATGAAGATGGAAGAGGTTAATTAATAGTTTAAAAATAGTTTATTTTAATCCTACCGGTAAGTTTAAATTTATTTTAAGATAGGGATGTGCTAATTTTAATTTAAAGTTAGCGGCTTGTTAGGTTTAGGGGTTAGTAGCTTAATTTAGTTTATGGCGATGTGGGGGGCTGGTGGTTTAGGGGTTAATAGGTTTAGTTAGTGGTAGTGATGTGGGAGGCCAGAGGTTTAGGGGTTAATACATTTATTTAGTGGCAGCGGGGTCAGGGAGTGGTGGGATAGGGCTATAACTTTATTTAGTGGCGGCGGGGTCCGGGAGAGGCGGATAGGGGTTAATACATTTATTTAGTGGCAGCGGGGTCCGGGAGCGGTGAAATAGGGGTTAATAACTTTATTTAGTGGCAGAGGGGTCCGGGTAGCGGTGGGATAGGGGTTAATACATTTATTTAGTGGCGGCAGGGTCGGGGAGCGGCGGGATAGGGGTTAATAAATTTATTTAGGTGGCGGCGGGGTCCGGGAGCAGCAGGATATGGGTTAATAACTTTATTTAGGTTGCGGCCGGGTCCAGGAGCAGCGGGATAGGGGTTAATAACTTTATTTAGGTGGCGGCGGGGTCCGAGAGCGGCGGGATAGGGGTTAAACATTTTAGTATAGTGGCGGTGTTTAGTGGCAGGGTATAAATAAAGTTGGTAAAAAGCCGAATAGTGGCGAGATCGTTGACTGTTAGTTAACAACAGTCCGATACTCATCGCCCCATACTTGGTGCGCATCTTTTTGGCGGCTTTTTTTTTATACATGTGGAGATCATATTCAGGTCCACGGCCGCAATGTTAGGTGATGTTAGGCAAGCGTATTGGTGCCGACGAATGCAGCATAGTTGAGGCTTTGATAAATATCCCCCTAAAGGAAAAATAAAGTAAGTTTCATATAAGTTTTTATAAGCTTTCAAGCTCCACATTGAAAAATACATTAACAAACAAATTGTATAAGTGATACCTTTATTGGCTAACGAAATTTTTTGGAAGCTTTCTAAGCACTTTGGCTCATTCATCAGGAATGTTTGTTTGTAAGTGAAGCTCAGACATATTTTCAGATGCTATGAATTCAGAATTAAATATAAACCTGGGGTTCATGGGTGCCTATTTGACACTACACATAACTGTATTCAGTTTAAACTAATATATCCAGACCTCTAGCCTGTATGAATTGGACCTGACTAAACCTAAATTTCACACATCAATGTGAATCATTACAGACACCGAGACCAGTTCCTATCACAAAATGACTGTTCCATCCTTATCTTATTTGATATATTATTATTATTATCGGTTATTTGTAGAGCGCCAACAGATTCCGCAGCACTATATATATCTGGTTGAATCAAAAGGATGTCACAAATACATATTAAATCATGGAAGTCACCTATGTTATGTTATTCATGGTATGTTTCTATAAACTATGTATAAATATATCTGAGCTTCTCTTACAAACAAACATGTCAGAGGAGCCATAGCGCTTTGAAAGTTTGCAAAAAAAATTATTTTTCGTTAGCCAATAAAGGTATTACTTATACAATGTGTTAATTAGTTAACTGACTAACACAGCACCAAAACTAACCAAACATTATTTTTATAATTTTTTTTATAATTTTTAATTTAAGATCCACATTGTAAACAAAGTGCTAGATTAGAAGTGGAGCACTATCAATATTTCACGGTGTGTTCTTTTACACTACTTTGTGCACAGAATAATGCACAATCTGATATTACAAGGGGTTGGTTAAATATGTTAAAACCTGTTGTAAAGCATTATTATTAATAGTATAGCACAGATCTACTCCACTATTGCACACCGTCATTTAAGCACGTTTTCAAATTAGCATACTATCAGTTTAGCACACTCTTAGATTCGTGCATTATCATTTTAGCACATTCTCAGATTAGCGCACTATCGTTTTAGTACATTCTCAGATTAGCACACCATCGTTTTAGCACATTCTCAGATTAGCACACCATCGTTTTAGAACATTCTCAGATTAGCACACCATCGTTTTAGTACATTCTCAGATTAGCACACCATCGTTTTAGCACATTCTCAGATTAGCACACCATCGTTTTAGCACATTCTCAGATTAGCACACCATCGTTTTAGCACATTCTCAGATTAGCACACCATCGTTTTAGTACATTCTCAGATTAGCACACTATCGTTTTAGCACATTCTCAGATTAGCACACCATCGATTTAGCACATTCTCAGATTAGCACACCATCGATTTAGCACATTCTCAGATTAGCACACCATCGATTTAGCACATTCTCATATTAGCAAACCATCGATTTAGCACATTCTCAGATTAGCACACCATCGTTTTAGTACATTCTCAGATTAGCACACCATCGTTTTAGCACATTCTCAGATTAGCACACCATCGATTTAGCACACTCTCAGATTAGCACACCATCGATTTAGCACATTCTCAGATTAGCACACCATCAATTTAGTACATTCTCAGATTAGCACACCATCGATTTAGCACATTCTCAGATTAGCACACCATCATTTTAGCACACTCTCAGATTAGCACACCATCGTTTTAGCACATTCTCAGATTAGCACACCATCGATTTAGCACACTCTCAGATTAGCACACCATCATTTTAGCACATTCTCAGATTAGCGCACTATCGTTTTAGCACATTCTCAGATTAGCACACCATCGTTTTAGCACACTCTCAGATTAGCACACCATCATTTTAGCACATTCTCAGATTAGCGCACTGTTTTAGCACATTCTCAGATTAGCACACCATCGATTTAGCACACTCTCAGATTAGCACACCATCGTTTTAGCACATTCTCAGATTAGCACACCATCATTTTAGCACATTCTCAGATTAGCACACCATCGTTTTAGCACACTCTCAGATTAGCACACTATCATTTTAGCATTCTTAGATTAGCACATCATCGGTTTAGCACATTCTCAGATTAGCACATCATTGGTTTAGAAACATTCTCAGATTAGCACACCATCATTTTAGCACATTCTCAGATTAGCACATCTTCGTTTTAGCACATTCTCAGATTAGCACACCATCGTTTCAGCACACTCTCAGATTAGCACACCATCGTTTTAGCACATTCTCAGATTAGCACACCATCGTTTTAGCACACTCTCAGATTAGCACACCATCATTTTAGCACATTCTCATATTAGCACATCATCGGTTTAGCACATTCTCAGATTAGCACACTATCGTTTTAGCACATTCTCAGATTAGCACACCATCATTTTAGCACATTCTCAGATTAGCACACCATTGTTTTAGCACATTCTCAGATTAGCACCCCATCATTTTAGCACATTCTCAGATTAGCACATCATCATTTTAGCACATTCTCAGATTAGCACACCATCATTTTAGCACACTCTCAGATTAGCACACCATCATTTTAGCACATTCTCAGATTAGCACATCATCGTTTTAGCACATTCTCAGATTAGCACACCATCATTTTAGCACATTCTCAGATTAGCACACCATCATTTTAGTACACTCTCAGATTAGCACACCATCATTTTAGCACATTCTCAGATTAGCACACCATCGTTTTAGCACATTCTCAGATTAGCACACCATCATTTTAGCACACTCTCAGATTAGCACATCATCAGATTAGCACACTCCCAGATTAACGCACCATCCGTTTAGCACACTCTCAGATTAGCGTACCATCATTTTAGCACACTCTCAGATTCGCGCACCATCAGTTTTGCACACAGATCAGATTAGTGCACCATAGTTTTAGCGCACTCTCATGCTAGCGCACCACCAGTTTAGCACACTCTCATATAAACACACCATCATATTAGCACACCATCAGATTAGCATACTCTCATGTTAGCACACCATCAGATTTGCACACGCTCATTTTAGCACATCATCGGATTATCACACTCTCAGATTAGCACACCATCTGTTTAGCACACTCTCAGATTAGTGTACCATAATTTTAGCACACTCTCAGATTAGCGCACTATCAGTTTTGCACACTCTCAGATTAGCACACCATCGTTTTAGCACTTGAAAAATATCTGACATGAATTTTCCAGTGTTACACCATAGAAGTGTATTATGTGAGGGATTTAGCAAACCAGTGCTATCTTAAAGGGACACTCAATCAAAATTAAACTATCATTATTCAGATAGAGCATGCCATTTTAAACAACTTTTCAATTTACTTCCATTAACAAAATGTGCACAGTCTTTTTATATTTAAACTTTTTTAGTCACCAGCTCCTACTGAGCATGTGCAAGAATAAGTGTGTATGCATTTCTGAATGGCTGATGGCTGTCACATGGTACGTGTATGCATTTGTGATTGGCTGATGGCTGTCACATGGTACGTGTATGCATTTGTGAATGGCTAATGGCTGTCACATGGTACAGGGGGAGTGGAAATAGACATAACTTTTAAAATTCTCAGAAAAAATCTATTACTCATTTGAAGTTCAGACTAAGTGCTATTGCATTGTCTTGTTATCTTGCATTTGTTGATTAAGCAAATCTACTGTGTTGACTGGTCCTTTAAATCTTAAATGTTAGGGTGCCCTAGACTATTGATTGATCCATAAAGAATAACTTTGTACTTGTACTATGAGCTAAAAAATACAGCAATTTTGATTGCTCTTGAGTGATGCTTGATGCAAAAAAGCTAATATTTTGGAGCTCCACTTGGAATCTAGCCCTAAATGTTTTACAAGCATGGAAAAGGTCAAATGGATTGTTTTGTAGCCCTGGAACAAACCGTTCAAAAACTTTTTGAGTAAGTTTAACTTATCTCCCTTATTAACAGTTAAGGCAGTCTTTGATTAAACAATCACTGTGTAGAATGTCACATTGAGACGTTATCTTGGGGTGTGGAAAAAACACACTTTACATTGTATGAAAAGTGAGCAAAACTAAAAATTAAATAACAATCACTACAGAGTTTTTTTTTAACTACCCATAACATTTAATAGAGAATATAATTTTGAGTTTTAAAGTTCCTTTAAAGGGACATTATTATTCTAGTAGCTCATTTATAATGTTTTTAACTGGTCTCATTGGAGAAGATAACAGGCTTTTATTATAGGGAAACCTAGGTAAAAATATCATGACAAAAAATATGTTTTTCTTCAATACTTAAATATTTATATATGATCAAACAAAAATATTGATATTATTTACAGACTATGTATTTCTTTTAATACATTATTATATCTAGAATTTATTTAGCTTTTATTTTATGCAATGTTTATAAATTATGCTGGAAAATCTGACAAATGCTGTAAATTGACCATATTGCATGCAGGCCAGAAACATACAAGGGCACTCATTATCTGACCATAAGCATACAGTTCCAGAAATAAACAGGATATTAATTAAAATACATCCGACTTCTGAACTCTAAAAACAATGGACTGAATCAAAATACCAGACCATAGAGCATTTTGTTAACAGTGAATCAGCACAGTGATTCAGTTTATGACAGGATGTTCAGATAATGAATTCCCACCACTTCTCAACTGCAGATTCTAACATATATCCTTTCATTTCACTTGAAAACTTCCTGCTTCCTACCATCCTTGGGATGTATTTAGTATCCCTAACAGTAAGCTATAACAAACATGCAAGATAAACATAGGAAACCACTTCATCTAGGGCTGGATTTTACATAGAGCATTCTTTACCTTCTGATACTTGTGATGGTCTTTTCCTTTGTTTATAAGTTGACAAGGTTTCCCCATATACAGGTGTGAAGTTACTTGTTTGGAAAAATACCAGAATAGCAGGACTATTATATAAATTCTGACAGCCGATAAGAACCATAGGCAAAACAAGTCCGCTTTAGTTGTTCTTAGGATAAATGTATGCTTATCCCAGGCATTCTTGAAGTCTCCCACAGTGGCCTAGATTACAAATGAACTGTAAGAGCTATTGTGTGCTAACATTGCTAGCAGGGGTGGAACTACCATTGGTGCAGCAAGTGCAGTGGCACCAGGGCCCAAGGGGGCCCATAGCATCCAGTCTATATATGAGCATGTGCAGAATGTGTACAATCCTAATGCAGGTGGGCTTTTTATTCGTACTCTGTCTATCTTCAAAATAATTATACAGAGCAGCATACATGTTATTTCTATTGCTCGCTACTGAGCTACCTTTGGGGGGCCCAACATTTTATTTGCATCTGGGCCCTCTGTGGAGTACGTCTGCTACTGATTGCTAGAGTGCATTCCATGGCACTCCCTTTTTTACTTCCGTATAACAAGTGGAAAGTAAAATGTTAGCGCTTGAGCAAAAGCTTAGGGTGCACTAAGATCTGGAGGTCAGATAGTGTGAACACGCTACATCCCTCACATAAAATAATTCCATGGGCTGCGCAACAAAACCCAAATCCTTGCTTTCACTTGAGCGCTAAACCGTATGTGCACTAAGCAGAAGGTGTACCAAACAAATATATATATTATTGATAATGTGTTGGCGTTAACATTCTCTGGTAAAACTATTTTAACCATTGACTTGTGCTGACTTAAGGTCAGCGTATCCCTCATGCTGTTGCTGGATGCCTGCCTTCATTTTAATAAAGTATATTTTTTTATTTTTTTATATCAGTAAAGTGTTTTTTTTTTTTTTTGTGGGGTTTCTTTTACCCCTAAATTGTATTTTATGCCCTTGGTGATGAAAGGGTTAAATATAAAGTGTCAAAATACCTTTAGGTAAATACCCTGGGTTTCCAAATTCTATGAATATATACTTTTGTGAAGCCGTTTTAAATTGGGTGAAATTATTTACAGTCCAAGTATAGCAAATTTGAAACCTAGACATATGGGGTATTCCTAAATTCAGGATAACAAAATTAATTTATTTGGAGGTATTTTTTTCTTTACTTAGACTAGTTATGTAGAAATTATTATAAAGAAAACTACAAAAAAGTTTTGTTTTTTTAATTTTTGCTCCTTTTTTCAGCATTGAAACCCTATTGATTGTTATTTTTATGTACCCATATAGAGTATCACAAGAAAGGACTGTTTGTCTATAAAAAACAGTGTATAATATGTATGTGTGCACTTAACAAGAGAGTGTATAATTAAAGGGACAATCTACACCTTAGTCATCTTAAAGTCTTACCTTAGATTAGGCTGCAAATAGCTTCCTGCACTCCTTTCTATATCATGCAGCAGGAACGGTAAAACAGTTATTTTGAAATGAATATTGTTTCTGGCCAATTTGAAATGGCTGCCAAGCTCCACCCACTGATGACATCATGATCTGGGCTGCATATTGCTTCCAATCACAAAAGGCTCACTAGTTGGATTCAACAGACTGTTAATGCTATTCAGCAGAGTGCCTAGATGCAGCCCATATCGTGATGTAATTAGTGAGTGGAGCTTGGCAGCCATCTCAAACTGAAGTGAAAAAACAAGTACTGTGGGCGCCTTAAAGGGCAGGTCAAAAAAATCTATGAGTTCATTATGTCCTAATACATATGAAAACAATCTTTTAACAAATGATAGGTAAATGATCAAGAAAAAAAAATCTTTTAACAAATGATGGGTAAATGATCAAGAAAAAAACAACAGCCAATTGAAATGAATGTTAAAATATAATTTAATTAGAATTTACTAAATGTGGGGGCGGAGCCTGGCCACGCTGGAACATGGCCGACTAAACCCTGGCTCCTAAGACCCACACCAGATGTTAATTAGACCTAGGGGAAAAAGTGCCCAAAATTTGCTTTAAACCCCGGGATCCTAAGTAAGAAGGCACCGGGCATATAATTGGAGAGCACTAAGAACTTTTATCTCTCACCGCGAAGCTACAGAGCACAGTGACCGGCCAGATCACATGGGGCCTTGGGGAACGGAACTCCCCGACAAGTAATTTCTGCTGCAGAGTTCCAGTGAGCCCTTCCTTACAACTAGGGCACTGGAGGTGAGTGGAGATCTAGCGTTAGCAGTCCTGGCAACGCCGGAGTACAGAGGATACACCGAACACCACGCACAGAGAGGAGACTGACCGCAACCGCGGCTACCCGCCGCCACAAGGCATCACTGGGAGTGGTAACCTGGGCCGCTTTCAGCCAGAGCAAGCTTTTCCCGGAGGCGGAGAGGCCTGGAGAGGAGCACATGAGGTTATTACGCCACGGAGGTCAAATGCAGGTAATCACAGCATAGGCTAGCACTGTGGGGGCAACCTGACATATAAGCCTACAAGCCTCTGAATGCATGGCACCTCAAGGCCTGCCCAGACCGCTGGCAATATACACTTTTACCACATATCACACAGTGAATGAAGGAGGGGGAGAATAAAGAGGGGGCCTACGTGTTACACTTACTGCTGCAACAGAAGAATTATCTAAGGGTGCAATAAAAGGCAGCACATCAAGAGCTTATTAGCTTGGCTTCTGCACACATCCTGAGGGACCACGTGGTTTTTTTTTCTCTGTTTTTTACTGAACTGAGGAAAAGCAAAGGACATCTGCTAGCCTATTAGCTGAACTGAGCCATCACCCCCTATAAGCAGAAAAGCTCTGGGACTTTGCAAAACAGTCACAGGGTGGAAATATAATACATCCCCAGACATGTCTAATAAGAAAAATACTAAGGGTGATAAAGGCCCTAAAAGTGCCAACCTCACTAATTACATAAAAATGGTTAATTCTGGACTTGAAACCGGAGGCTCAGAACCTCTAACCCCTATCCCATCCCTTGACCCTGCGGGCCCCTCCTTTGGAGCACTGACTCAGGAACCCTTGACCAGAGACTATCTCAATGTTATCTCTTCCAAGGCGGACATAAATGTTGTTCTGACTGAAATGAGATCCCTGTTTGGGGACCTTAAGAAAGATTTCCATCAGATAAGTCAGCAAGTGCAGACACTGGAGAAGCGACAGGACTCTATGCAAGCCCAAGTAACATCCAACTTTCAATGCACATATGAACAGGGGGAAGACATACAGTTCCTATTGTCCAAAATAGAGGACCTCGACAACAGAGGGAGAAGGAACAACCTGAGAATCAGGGGTGTCCCAGAGTCGGTTAACAACACTGCCCTGGAGGGGTATTTACAGGATTTATTCCGTACTATAAAAGGTACGCCAAGCTCAGCGGATATCCCTCTAGAGAGAGCACATCGGGCCCTCCGCCCTCGGCCCTCCTCCAAGGCACCCCCAAGAGACATTATCATCACATTTCTCAGCTATAAGGACAAGGACACAATCTCCCAGAAAGCAAGGGCCATCAAGGATCTCACTCATGCAGGAATCCCTATACAGGTCTTCTCAGACCTGAGCCAGATCACCCTCCAGAAGAAGAGGGACCTTAGGTTCATCACCTGCCAGCTCCAAGCGCACAGGATCCTTTACAAGTGGGGTTTTCCTGTGTGTATCATCGCCTCACGAAATGGCAAACAAGCTGTCTATAGGACACAAATGGATTTAAAAGACTTCTGCAGGACTCTAGAGATAGATATACCATCCCCGGCTGAGGAGGACACTCCTTCACAGGACCAAAATGGACCAGAAGACGTCCTTGCCAAGAACACAGCTAAGTAGCAGTATAAAGACAAATTTATGGACTTTGTGTTGTTGACAAAACTTGTTCCTGCGGACACTTGGGGACCCAGATAAGTGTTACATTTTCCTGTTTAATTAAGTTGAATTACCTCTCTTTTCTGTTTAGTGCATTTTTCTGATTATTGTTTTTGAAATGTTGATGATGCGTAGACAGAGGGGAGATTAGGCGCAGCGGGGGAGCTTGACCTGGCGTAGCACCACTTGCCCCTGAGTATCATGCCACAGCACCACCTAGATCCTAAGTTCACTGTATAAATAAGTCTATATTCACACTAGAGGATACTGTAGTTTATAACAATTAGTATTCACCCAGACAACACTGGATGATACCTCATCCCCGTTAGATAACTGCGCAGGCGGAAACACTGTACAATACATGGGCCTATCAGGACACACAGCAGACAGGACCCCATCTTACATACCCTCTCCTCAGAGACAAGGACGCCACAGTTAGGCTTATGATAGAGTCATAGATATATAATGGTAGCCTCTCTGGTTACGAGCGGATCTTCACTGCAAATTGCTTGCACCATTGCTTCTCACTGAATTTACCATAGGCGGAGGAGTTAGCTGGGTACATATGCAGGGGGCCCTCTGTCTCATCTTGTGGCGCTTTAGATTGTCTCTCCTTTATGTTATTTGCTGTTATTGATGTTTTTGTTCCCTTGTTGCAATTAGCATAAAGAGTTTAAATGTTACAATTTAGGTGTAAGTGACATGTTCAATTGAATGTAATCCCTCACGATAAATACTCCTGCAGCACTACCTGGCTCTTTGCCTGATTGGGTAATTTTAACATCTCCTTCATAATCTTATTTCTTTTTGCTTTATTATAACATCTGGTGTGGGGATACAGATCATACGTCTATATACCTTTTCCATTCTCTTTTCCTCACTGACCTCTCTTTTGGTCTTTGCTTATTAAAGACCCTCCAGGTATCTGTATAAGATACTGCAACTGCTCAAAAGATATTAACCATCTTCTTTTCTCTCAAAGATACCTTCTACTTAGACTATATTTCCAACTCCTTTTCTTCATCCGTTTTCAAACTTCCCCGTTTTACTTCATTTCCATCAAACTTTTTTTTTTCTCCTCTTTCCCTTCCTCCTCTTCCCCCCCCCCCCTCTCCCCCGCAGACATGGACACAACTAGGGTACCCGACTTGACATTGATGACCATTAACGCTAAAGGGTTAAACATCCCTCAAAAGAGAACCCATTTAATCAGGGATGCCATCAGAACACATTGTGATGTGCTCTTTATACAGGAGACACATTTCTGTAAGGGTAGGGAACCGACATGGACAGCCCCTAAGTTCCCCATCTCCTTTTTCGCCTCAGGGCCTACAAAAAAAAAACGGAGTGGGCATTGTATTCAAACACTCCTCCCCATTCGCCCCTTCGCTGGTAGAGAGGGACCCGGAGGGTCGGTACTTGATCCTGGTGGGCACTCTGTTTAACAGGGTGGTCACTTTGGTAAATGCCTACTTCCCAAACCATCGCCAAAACAAATTCATGTCTACTCTTACCAATAAACTTCTAGAACTTCAAACAGGAGCCCTAATCCTGGGAGGGGACCTTAATCTCCCCCTTGACCCTACATTGGATACATCCAGGGCACTAACGTCCATTCCCAAAAAAATAATTAGACAATGCAACTCCAGACTTGAAGAGCTAGGTGTACACGACACATGGCGCTTTATGCATCCTCTCAGACGTGACTACACCTTTTTCTCACATCCGCATGACACTTTCTCAAGAATAGATTACTTTTTTGTAGACCAGATCACACTGGCAGGTATTGTAAGCACTCAGATACTCCCGGTGACGTGGTCCGACCATGCCCCAATAGTCTGTAAATTAAAGTGGCCCACTAGGCCGGACAGCCCATTTATCTGGAGATTTGATGACTTCATGATCAATAATCAGGTCGTCAAAAATAGCATAGAGAGAACGTTGAACGAATACTTTCAACATAACGAGACAGGGGAGGTGTCGGGCCAGGTTGTGTGGGAAGCCCACAAGTGTGTGGTTAGGGGAGAGCTAATCAAGCAAAAGGCCCTTCAATCTAAACAAGTCCGACTTAAATACACATCTCTCCTCACTAAAATACGTGAGACAGAAAAGAGACACAAAAAATGCCCACGAACACACAAGCCCAATTAGAACTCCAACAGCTTAGGAAACAGATACAGGACATGCACACAGCGGACCATCAGAAAATGGCGTTAAAACTGCAACAAAAGTATTTTGAATTTGGGGATAAACCAGGCAAACTGCTCGCAAGAGCCCTGAAAAGAAAGCAAATGAAATCCCACATCCACTCTATGTTTAACCAAAATAATCAGACATGTACCGATAGCCCGTCTATAGCAGAGGTTCTAAGATCTTACTACCAATCCCTTTACAACTTGAAGGAGAGTGAAGCACCCTCCCAGGGTAACGCTAAAAATGTAACCCAAGCCACTATTGACTCTTACTTAAATTCTATGACCCTCCCTATGCTATCTGAGGAAGAGAGAGAAGGCTTAGACACTGACATATCGCTAGAAGAGGTGACCAAAGCATTGGATAGCCTACCAACGGGCAAAAGCCCTGGCCCTGACGGTTTTAGCACCAAGTACTATAAATTGTTTAAAGATATTCTGGCGCCACGCTTGACATCCCTGTTCAACTCCATTGGAGATGGTCGGGGGTTCCCCCCGTCAATGCTCCTCGCACATGTCACCACTATTCCTAAACCAGGAAAGACAACAGACCGACCGGAGAACTTTAGACCTATCTCCCTTTTATGTAGACCTTAAGATCTTCGCAAAAATACTTTCCACTCGATTGAATACATTTCTGCCACAACTAATTACTCCCGATCAAGTAGGCTTTGTTCCTGGCCGCGAGGCGAGGGACAATACCCTAAAAGCCACACTACTGGTGAATTATGCCCAACAAAATAATATCCCATCAATTCTTATCTCAACCGATGCCGAGAAGGCTTTCGATAGGGTTAATTGGGCCTTTCTGAAAGCCGTCTTGAAGAGAATGAATTTCGGCCACTCCTTCATACAAAGAGTTTTTTCCCTTTACACTGAGCCCACAGCACAGGTTAAAATAAATAATATATTATCTGACCCCTTCAAAATAACCAATGGCACTCGACAGGGCTGCCCCCTGTCACCGCTGCTGTTCGCCCTCACGATTTAAACACTAGCACAAAAAATCAGAGAGAACCAAAAGATAGCAGGTATAAAGATAGGCACCCACGAGCATAAGTTGTCCTTATACGCGGACGACGTCCTCCTCTCTGTGACGGACCCTCTGGTCTCATTCCCCAAGATCCTTAAAGAATTTGGGGCATACGGAAAGGTGTCCAATTTCCACCTTAACCAAACGTCGGAAATATTGAACATTAACTTACCACAGACAGTCTTAGGCCAGATCCCGAGCATCTGCAAGTTACAAATAAAAACTAGCACACTCAAATATTTAGGGGTCCAACTCACACCAAAAATAAGCAGCCTTTATGAAGCAAACTATACACACTTACTAACATCAATCTCAGGAGACCTCTCCTCATGGAAAAATAAAAGAATCTCCTGGCTGGGCAGGATAGGGGTGGTAAAAATGAATATCCTTCCCCGTATTCTGTATTACCTGCAAACCCTCCCTATTCCATTCCCAGCCCAATATCTATTAAAGTTACAGGGTACCATAGAGGGGTACATATGGGGGGGAACATGACCCCGAGTTCCAAAAAAGACCCTCTACCTGCCAAAAGACAAAGGGGGCCTGGGCATCCCAAATCTTGTCATGTACAAAAAGGCTATTAACCTCCAGCACCAAGTAGAGATGAGTAATAACTCACAAGACAAAACATGGGTTCAGGTGGGTAAATCCATTCTGGGCACAAACAACGTGGGTTCCCTGGGGTGGATCTCTAATAAAAACAGACCTAACATAATCAGCCAATACCCCCTCTTACGGGAATTCTTCCTACAATGGGATAAAACCCTAATTGAACACCCACACATTTCCACTAGTCCCTCCCCCCTGACGCCCTTCATACACAACCCAGACATTTCATTTACCAATGCACAACAGACGTACTTGGACAAAGCACAAATAGATCAAACTATGTTCCACAGGCTCCTGACAAACAAAAAACTCAAAACCCTAGAGGAAATACAGGGTTCGGGCCTGGGCATCTCCTGGTACTTCCATACACAATTGCAGCACTATTTAGCAACTCATAAACACTTCGAGAACATTACCAGACAGCCAACTCCTCTTGAAATGCTTTGCTTATTACCACAATCCCCAAATCACCTAATCTCAACCATGTACAGACTCCTCACATCCCATAAAGATACTTACACACCCACTTTCATTAAACAATGGCATCGCAAACTGGACCAGACTTTCTCTGACGCGGAATGGCAGAAAATACTCTGCAACCATAGCAGGGCATCTATATCGGCTAAGATCTTGGAGACTAATTATAAGTTTCTATCATTTTGGTATCTAACACCTGTTAGAATTAAAAAAATCTTTGGGAAAACAGATGGGAGGTGCTGGAGAGGATGCGGGGAACCAGGCACGACTCTACATATCTGGTGGACGTGCGACTTAATAAGGCCATTCTGGCAATCCATACTGGACGTAATGGACACTAAATTAAATACCACCTTATGCAGAAATCCTCTCCTTTTGCTGTTTCACGGCTTACCCAAGCTTGTGGAGAAACCCAAAAAATGTCTACTTTATCTCATGCTTAACGCTGCTAAGTCCCTTATCCCTAAAAACTGGAAATCAGCTAACATCCCACAGGTCTCAGACTGGGAGAATCAGGTAGACAGGTATTTATCCCTGGAGAGATACCGTTACTTAAGGGATGATAAGATAGAGATCCATGAATATATGTTAGAATACTGGAAGCCCCTGCAGAGGTGATGGCTGACAATCTTTGCTCCTGCCACGGCCAATAGAGCAGGGAGACCCTGGTCTGCTCTTTTCCTTCTGCCAAATCCCCCCCCTCTCCCCCCCATTTTTTTTTCTTCCCTCTCTCCTTACTAACCTTTAAATTCTGCTCTTTTTCTCTTTCTCTTTCTATTTCCTTCTCTATAATTACTTACAGCAGGCGTGTGTCGAGGGTTCTGATGCATGCCAATACTCAGGCTTCACAGGGGTGTATGCTATCACACCCAAGTTCACTTTAATTTGCTGTTTTATGGTTTAGCACTGAATACAAGAGTCATCATGAAGATAAACGCGGAACAACCTAAATGAGCTAACTGGTTATTAAGACTGTGCATAACCAAACACATATTGTCATAAAAGGGACTATCTGTTGCGGGAAGTGTTTTGGTTTTGTTTGTTTTTTTTTTTTCCTTCTATTTTCCTGCTTGAATCCGACCCAATGCCCTCCACAGAGACTTAAGATGACAAGCCGAAGTACAATGCACACTTTCTGTATAAAATGATTGACTCTGTATGTTTATTATTTATGTATTGCTTTTGAATAACCAAATAAAGCTTTTTGAAAAGGAAAAAAAAAAAAGAATTTACTAAATGTATTAAAAGAGTTGTAAGCGTAATAATTTATACAATGAGATAAATATAAAAAGGCAATACTAAATGTACATAAATAAATGCATAAAAACTTGTTTTTATAAAATGAGTGATTCTCTGTAAGTGACCTATCTATGTAGAGAGAAGACCTCTAAAGACACTTCAAAATACTTAGCCTCTGCTGCAGACAGGGTTAAGGAAGCAAAAAAGCAGTACTAATGAGAGAAAACGAATCCTGGTTATAACAAAATAACAATCAGCTGCAACAATGATGCTCAATTCAATTTCAAAGTTTTAGGATTGGTGTAAAACGGCAATCCTGCGCAGGTTATAGCCGTGGAGAAACAGTACCTTAATTTGTTCAGGAACTCCAAGTGTTTTTGTAATCCAGTGTAGCGGTTATACCGCCAGCATGAAACAGCTCTGGGAACCCTCTGTGTGTGATGGGAAGAAAGCCGCCGAGCTCCTCTCCCCTACACACTCTGGAATTCCACCCTCAGCTGTGTGATGTCCGTTTGTTGCTTCAGTGACATCACACAGCTGAGGGTGGAATTCCAGGGTGTGCAGGGGAGAGGAGCTCGGCGGCTTTCTTCCCATCACACACAGAGGGTTCCCAGAGCTATTTCATGCTGGCGGTATAACCGCTACATTAGGCTGACCATATTGCCGCTTTAAAAAGGGACACATGTGAAAAATACATGTCAGGGCTGTTTAAAGAAATGTTTTGAATGATGTTCTATTTTAAGAACCCTGACATATGTATTTTTCATATGTGTCCCTTTTTAAAGCGGCAATATGGTCAGCCTACGCTACACTGGATTACAAAAACACTTGGAGCTCCTGAACAAATTAAGGTACTGTTTCTCCACGGCTATAACCTGCGCAGGATTGCCGTTTTACACCAATCCTAAAACTTTGAAATTGAATTGAGCATCATTGATTGTTGCAGCTCATTTTTATTTTGCTTAAATAACCAGGATTCGTTTTCTCTCATTAGTACTGCTTTTTTGCTTCCTTAACCCTGTCTGCAGCTGAGGCTAAGTATTTTGAAGTGTCTTTAGAGGTCTTCTCTCTACATAGATAGGTCACTTACAGAGAATCACTCATTTTATAAAAACAAGTTTTTATGCATTTATTTATGTACATTTAGTATTGCCTTTTTATATTTATCTCATTGTATGAATTATTTCGCTTACAACTTTTAATACATTTAGTAAAGTCTAATTAAATTATATTTTAACATTAATTTCAATTGGCTGTTGTTTTTTTCTTGATCATTTACCCATCATTTGTTAAAAGATTTTTTTTTTCTTCTTGATCATTTACCTATGATTTGTTAAAAGATTTTTTTTCAAATGTATTAGGACATAATCAACTCATATATTTTTTTGACCTGCCCTTTAAGGCGCCCACAGTACTTGTTTTTTCACTTCAATATTCCTTTTGCTAGTTTGTAAGGAACTAGTATCCATCTGTGGTGCTGGTCCTTGCTGTTGGATTTATAGCGCAAGAAGTTTAATCTCTTTTCCAATATAGCCATCTGAAACTGGCCAGAAACAATATTCATTTTAAAATAACTTTTTTTACCATTCTTGCTGCATGATATAGAAAGGGTGCAGGAGACTATTTGCAGCTTAATCTAAGGTAAGACTTTAAGATGACTAAGGTGTAGACTGGGCAAATACTGGGCAAAATGCCAAAATTGCCTGTGTCATTTCAGAAAGGAAACTGGGGGAAAAAACCTCTGTCCTTAAGGGGTTAAAAGAACATGGATGTCAAAAATATTCTGGAGCTTTATGGCCTCAACATAGATTTTGTAATGCAAAGTGTGTTAAAAACGTGTGCTTTAGCTTTTTTATTTGCAACACTCAAATAAGAAAGAAAATAAGGGCAGCCATGCTTGGCACAATTTTTTAAGCTATTTCTCCTCCAAATCTCCGCTAGGCTATAGAGGGATTTATATGGACTTATATAGACCAGCTCAGGCATTTCTAGTTACTCCAGTCATCAGAGGACATCTGTCCGCCACTACTGATATGATTTTAGGAGAGTCTGAGAGAAAAATACTTTAAAGGGATATGATACTCAATTTTGGAAATGTATTACAGTGCTTTGTTTCCTTTACTTTTAACTGTTCTTGTGCTGAATAAACCAACTTTTTTTTCATGTGAAAACTGTCACTAGGGATCATAAAAAATGATAGTGTTCCAGGACCTAGATACACACAATAAGGCACTGTTAGCCTCACCATCAATTTAAACAACTTTTACTTTATTTACTTTTTTATTAAAAAAAAATATATATAACAAATAATATGTTTCAACACATAAAATAAAGGCTCTTTTATATGTACTAAAGAAAAACAACACTATCATGTAATATGTCCCTTTAATGCCTTTTAATGCCATTAAACATTAAAGTCAGCTTTTTATATTCGCATGCTGTGTATTAAAGACTTGAAAAGCATTAAAAATTCTAATTTAGGGGTTGATCAAAAAACTTTAAAAAAATTATCTAATGATTTTCAACAGAAAAACACAAGTTTATAGCAATTTGTGTAGATAATTCATTTGATAAACTTTTCTAAAATATTATGATCGACTCAACACACTATTTTAAGTGTGATTTAACTTTTGTTTAGCTATCCATTTAATCTGTCAATAACTTCCTGATACAACTTGGAAAGTCATGTGGTAATTTGCTTCCTGTATTAAAGAACCAGTAAAAACAGTAGCATTGCATAATTAAAAAAATGAAATAATAAAAAGACAATGCAATAACACTTACTCTTCTCTTCAAAATATCCATCCCTGCCCCCTGTATCATGTGACAGCCATCAGCCAATTACAGACTCATATAAGTTTACACTGTGAACTCTTGCACATCCTTACTACTAACTGTGGCCTCTGAAAGAGTACATATAAAAAGACTGTGTACAATTTAAAGTGAAGGTCCATTTTGATGAATTAGTCCCCGATTTTTAATAAACCTATTAAAAACAAGGGCACTTTAATTCATCAAAACTGGCATTTCACTGTTTTCTTCAAAAACTTACCTTTTAATCCTGGCAGCCGCTCCAGCACTTCCTCCCCCCGTCGCAAGCCATCTTCGCGGGTCCAAAATGACGAATACCGCTTCCTCCAATCACAGCGTTGCATCAGGCCAAGATTCCCCGGGGGGGGGGGGAGCTGTGATTGGAGGAAGCCTGATTCCTCATTTTTGACGTCTGCAGAGGCTTCCGACGGCCGGGGGAATCGCTGGAGCGGCATTCAGGAATAACAGGTAAGTGAAATGGCAATTTTGATGAATTAAAGTGCCCTTGTTTTTAATCGGTTTATTAAAAACCGGGCAATAATTCATCAAAATGGACCTTCACTTTAATAAAGTAAATCACATTTTTTTGCTGTTGTTGTTTTTCTAAATTGTATGGTTTACCTAAATTGCTAAGTTGCTAAGTATAAACCCCTATGCCACCACTTACCCACTGCTAGTATCTAACTATTAATCCCTATGCCACCACATACCCACGCAATAAAATATTAACCCCTATGTCTCTATTAACTCCTATGCCATTATATACCCCCACACAAGTACTATGTGTTGGGGTATATAATGGCATGGGGGTATATAATTGCATAGTACCAATGCCACCACATACCCCAAAAGCAAACTAACCTAACACCTAACCCCCTCTAAACTAAACCCCCTAAGTTACAACCAAAACAGCCACAACCCCAAATGCAATCTAACACTACTATACCTAACACTTTACACTCTTTTAACTAGCCCTCTCTCGAAACTAACCCCATTAAATCACCACAAAGCTAAGTTACAAAAAATAAAAAAACAAAGTTACAAAAAAAAATAAACTACAGTATCCAAAATAAAAAATCCAGTATTATACCTAACACTAAACTGTATGGCCCATAAAATAATATAATGCTGTTTTTTTTATTTTGGATACTGTAGTTTATTTATTTTTTGTAACAGCATTTTTTTTATTTTTTTTGTAACTTAGATTTTTTATTTTTATTTAGTGGGGTTAGTTTAGAGTGGGGGTTAGTTTAGCGGGGTTAGTTTAGTTCTAGTTTGCATTAGGAGGTGGCGGTTTAGGCCTCAATCTCCTAACCACCCCCCATACCTGTATGGGGGTTGATTAGGTGATTATATATGGTTACCATTTATTAGGCCTTAATCTTCTAACCACCCCCTTACCTGTAATGGGGATTCATTTGGTGATTATGGAAGGTTACCATTTATTAGGCCTTAATCTCCTAACCACCCCCCATACCTGTATGGGAGTTGATTAGGTGATTATTGATGGTTACCATTTATAAGGCCTTAATCTCCTTACCACCCCCATGCTTGTATGGGGGTTGATTAGGTAATTAAGTTAGGGAAACTTAGGGGTTAATAGTGCATTTATCTACCATTTTCTTAAAAATATGCATATTCTTTAACTATTACATATAAATGAATATGTATTTATTTTTTCTTGTTGTGTTTATTAATGTTGATATATATTTATGTTATATTAGTCAGTATCATTAAATTATATTTTTACATAACAGACATGCAGTTATGTAGACCTATGCAATTAATTATACTGTCTTTAATTAGGAACAATAAACACAACAAGCAACATTAATTACATTTGAATTTATATGCAAATATTTAAACATTATGCATTCTACATAACAATGCATAATTTTAAATATTGAATATTTATGTGAAGGGCCTTAGCTTCTACAGTTAGTTTTATGTCATGGCAGATTAGGGGTCAATGATTATTCTATACTTTGTCATGTACAATGCATAATGCTTAAAGTATTGTAGATATCTTAAAGGGATTTAATGGTTGCTTAATATTATTCGAAGCATAAGATATCTCAAATACTTTAAATAATCTACATTGTACATGAAAAAGCATATTTTGTTTGAGGTAAACGCCGGAGGGCCGGCAAAACCTTGCCGGCCCAGCCGGGCACCTGGAACTCAATGGTGGATCAGAAATTGAGCCGGTCCACCACTTATTAAAAGGGGCATCGATTGAGTAGGGTGCAAGGGATCAATTTGGTCTTTTAGTATGTTGTTGGGATTTTTAATGAGGCATCTAGGGATACCACTTGTTTGGGGTTTGCTACCTGGGAGGAATGAAGGACCTGATTTGAAGTGTCACCCATTCTCCCAGAAGGTAGCACCCCCAAACAAGTGGTATCCCTAGGTGCCTCTTTAAATTGCCGTCAACATACTAAAAGACTGACTTGATCCCTTGCACCATACTCGATCAACACCCCTTTTAAGAAGTGGCAGACCGGGGGGCATTTGTTCCTATAGAATGCATATTATAGTGAAAAACAATGATCACCAGGGCTATTCTATTTTGAAACATAGTTACAAGCTCCTTTAATTTGAAGGTGATCACCTGCCCATTTATCTACCTTCAAAAACTACTTAGGACTAAATTACAAGTACTGCGCTAAAGTGTGCGCATATTACAAGTTGAAAGTAAACGTGTACTGCCGAGCGCAATCTAAATTTGCACTCTTTGGGTCAGCATGACTGAAGACCTCGCGTAAAGGGTTTGGGCTAAAAATAAATGTGCAACAAACACAAGATAAATTAAAATAAAGTGTTATACTCATATATACACTATCTGATTACAATTATTCATAGCTTGAAAAGAGAAAGTGGAGGCTGTTTCCTTAAAATTAATTCCTTTATTTATTCAGTTTAAAACCGGCAAACACAGCAAGGATAGGGTATGGTGTAGAAGGCGCAGCACAGTCTGGCTTACGCGTTTCGGATGAAATCCGTAGTCATAGCCTACTGTGCTGTGCTCCACACCTGCTTAAAACTAGTTAAAACAAATGTGATTGGTGCACACATAAAAAACAACGCCTTCAAGTTTAACCAATACCAACAGTGTATAAAATTAACCCACTGGTGTCAGAACCGCACAATCTAATACATTGCCTGAGCCCATACAACCGTAATATACACACTGCAATAATTATGTCAATAACCAACATAGTGGTATGCATTGTAGACAAAATGTCAAATACTAAGGGTTAGTAAGTAATTAAATGTTATTAAAAATTCTAATGCCCAGATAGTGCATATAGGAGTCTCTATTAATATATCCTCGATATGTGAGAGTTAAATCATTACTCTATCCTATCTAATGCACTAATGGGCAACAGAATTCAAACAATACCCTAAGTGAAGAATATCACAATAGATGCTATCATGTGTCAAAAATAAATAAATGTATAAACAAATTATAAAAATATTATAAACATGCAATAAGCAAATAATTCTAAATGAGGAGTAACCTGTCAAATACTATATGAATTAAAGATATCTAAACAAATTGTCATCATAATGATATATGGTAGAAAATAACAAGCTAACAAATAGCGTCTCCCCATAAAATAATCCAATGTGATATGATACAGGTTGAGCACACACGACCATCCGATGAGTCTTAAATTATAATAAACAAGGAGATCTATTGGTAAATGTATTGCGAAATACCATAATATTCATTCCCACAGGTTCATTACGTCATATCTTGAATTTAGACCATCAGGCACCCGAGTGCCTAAGGTAAAAATCCAAAAGGCTTCGCGTCTGGCGAGCAATTGGTCCAAATTACCCCCCCTAGCAGGTCTAGAAACTTTCTCAATAGCACACCATGTGAATCCTTTAAGGTTGTTGTCATGGTAGACTCCAAAGTGTTGTACTATTGGAGTCGTGGATCTCTTAGTGGAGAAAGACGAAAGATGTTCCCTAATTCTAGAGTTCAGGTCTCTGGAGGTGAGTCCCACATATTGAATCTGGCACAATGTGCATTCAATCATATAGACTACCGATTCCGTTTTACAATTCATACAAGAATTGATTTTGTAACTTTTCCTCGTTCTTACACTCACAAATTCCTTAGTCACCTTGGCATAATCACAGGGCTTGCACTTCCTGTGACCGCATCTGTACATCCCAGTATGTACCAACCATGATCCCCTCTCATCTTTGTCAGTTTTTAGCAGGGTTGGCGAAAGAATAGAACCCAATGTGGGGCTTTTCTTGTAGGCACATCTGAGTCCTTGTCGGACTGTGTCAACCAATTTATCCTCGGCCTTCAATATTGGAAAATGTTTCTTGATAATCTCACATACCTGAGGATATTGGGTACTGTGTGTTGTAACAAAAGTAATTCCCTGTTTGGTTGTACTGTGCTTATTTTTAGTTTTCAGTAAGCTCTCTCTCGGTATTACCTGTACAGATTCTCTTGCCCTTTTGATCACTTTTTTGGGATACTTTCTCTCTTTTAATCTCATCTCCAATCTTTCTGCCTCCTTGCAAAAGTCCTCATTGGAGGTACAGTTCCTTTTAATCCGGGTATATTCACCTTTTGCAATAGCATAGGGAACATGTCTGGGATGACAGCTTGTTCCTAAGAGTAAGGAGTTCCCTGAAATGGATTTTCTGAAAATCCTGGAAAGTATTTTGCCATCGGAACTGCCCTCCAATGTAATATCCAAATAGTTAATTGAACTCTGACTTGCTTCAAAAGTGAAGCTTAGTCCAATGTCATTATGATTCAGATAGTCAATGAATCCCTGAATGTCAGACTGATTACCCGACCAGATGAAGAGAAGATCATCTATGTATCTCCTATAAAAGGAGATACATTTCCTGTAAGGGTTTCTATCTCCAAAGATGTGGTAAAACTCCCACCAGCCCAAAAAAAGATTTGCAAAGGAGGGAGCAAATTTGGCCCCCATGGCGGTACCACATCTCTGGAGATAGAAAACATCCTCAAATTTGAAAAAATTGTGTGACAAAAGAAAAAGTGTGACCTTCAAAATGTACTTAATGAAATCATCAGAGTAATCAGTATTGTGTTCCAGAAAAAAGGCAATGGCCTCTATCCCTTTAGAGTGTGGAATACTGGAATAGAGCGACACTGCGTCCACTGTGAGCCAGATAGATTGTGGTGTCCATCTTACATTATCCATAACATTAAGGATATGTTTAGTATCCCTAATGTAAGAATGGAGAGTGACAACAAGGGGTTGAAGGATCGAGTCCAACCACTCTGACAGATTACCCAGAAGGGATTCCACACCACTCACTATTGGCCGTCCCTGGACACTTTCCAGGGATTTGTGTGTCTTAGGTAAATGGTGGAACAACGGTATTTTCGGACAATCAACTAACAAATAGTCCATTGCTGCCTGATCCACAAAACCTTGTTCTAATCCATCATCCAAAAGATGTACTAATTTGGAACGAAAGTGAGTGGTGGGATCTCTTTGCAAAACTAAGTAATTATTCTCATTACATAGTTGTCTGTGGCCTTCATCTATATATTGTTGTCGGTCCATGACCACAACCATTCCACCTTTGTCAGAATTTTTGATCACCAGACTATGGTCCTCTTTAAGAGAGGCCAAAGCACCCTTCTCAGCAAGAGACAAATTAAATTTACTTGGGGGTTGATTGGCCTTTAGTTGTAAAAGATCCCTTTCGACCCTGTTGTAAAATGTTTCAATGACTGATCCCCTGTTATGAATAGGGTAGAATTTAGATTTCTCCTTGAATTTAGGACCCATGTTGCGACTACCCAAGTTCCCCATTGATTCTATTTGCAGCTGTTGCAGTGTGACTGTGTCACATTTATGTTCAAAATCAATTGGGTCCCTGGTATCCGTATCAACATGGGTAACTGGCACATCGGTATGATCAAGAGTACTCAATCCATGAAAATGTTTCTTCAAAGTCAAATTTCGTGTTAATTGGTTAACATCCATGATAGTTCTAAATACATCAAAATCTATAGTGGGTGCAAAATTTAAACCTTTATTCAAAACACTATATTGTGCAATACTAAGCTGTTTGGATGATAAATTTATGACATTGCCTACAATCTTGGAATTGATTATTTGTATTTGGTCTGTGGACGGGGTTCCCTCAGTTGATACTTGTCTTGATTCTTTGCATAATGCACTTTGGGCTGTGTATTCTGTCTGTTCTGTTTCCCTCCCCCCGCTGATGCATCCTGGTCTTGGGGAAAAACCTGATTGATGGCTAGAGTGTCTGGTCTGTTTTGAAAATACATATTAGGTGCTAATTCTGTGTAGTTACCTTGTTTGGGTTTAACTGCTACTGTGTTGTGTTGTACATAGCCTTGATTAGTGCTCATTGTATCTGTATAAGCTATTTCGGGAATATGTACAATATTAGGAGGGGCAGTATCTTCAAAATCTGGCCGTGTTTGTTCACTAATGATTTCACCCTCACTTGATCCCTCTGAATCACTACCAGAGAAGGTCACATTCTTTTTATTATTATTACCTTTACCATCATTGCCACGATTCCTACTGCGATTTCTATTGCCCCTCCTCCTACGGCCAAACCTAGGTTGATTTGCCCTAAAATTCCCCCTAGCACTTCTATTCCATATATACACAGAATTGTTAGAATAGTCATATTTATCCCTAATGTATTTGGTATGTTTCGTCTCCATGATCCCAGACCTCCCCTTAGCAACCAACTCTTTCAAAGTTTTATCAAATCTAGCAAAGTCATTATGACTGCTCCTCCTATTCAGTTCTATCTGTAATTCATTAATATCTGCTCTAATGCTATCCAACAATTTATTTTTATACTGTATTAGCAATTTCATAAGTCTCATAGAGCATTCAGATAGTACACTGTTCCAAGCATCTATAAAGTCTTTATCTTGTGCATCCACGTCAAAGGTCGGAAACTTGTATAGCCTTAATCCCCTCGGTATCATACTTAGACTCAAATACTTTTCTAATGTCCAGATATCCCACTGGGTTTTAGATTCTTTTAGTAACAATGTCTCCATTTGTTCAAACAAAGTGCTCAGTGCTAATACTCCTTTATCCTCAGAGAAAATCAATTCACAATCTGTAGGCAAAGTCGTACGTGCAGTTACAGGCATCAGTGAGTAAAAGGCCTGCTGTGTTTCCTCCATAACTGTGCTAAAAAGTCTTATAAAAAGGCTGAACCAATGTCATAAAACTGGGTGTAGGTATGTCCGGTAATACCAAAAAGAGATAAATGTAAGGAAAGGAAACCCAGAATATGATAGGCAGTCTGTATTGTATTACAACAAAAAGGTATCAAATAAAGTGCAAGGTGCTAAAAAGAAACTCTCAAGTTCCTTGGTATATCACTCATTCACTCGCTCCAGCGTGGACAATGGAGATCTCACTCACCCAATCCAATGGAGAAGGCGGGTATCGCCATTCGCGTCTGTAGATTCAATCCGGACGCCTCTAAGGGGGCTCGGCCCAATTCCGGCCAATGGAACACACTCTGGAACGAGGCAGAGATCCCTTGCTCCGCCTCAACTTATTCCAGACACTTGTTCCTCCGATAGAATACAGTATCCCTCCGCCAGTGACGTAGTGAAAAACAGTTCCTGCTTGCAATAGGGAACTGCCAAATGTAGAAAAGCACACAATGCAATCCTCTTTGAAGAGTATAAGCTCGTAATGCACAGCAGGAAACAGCCAAACTCCGGACAATAATAGCTTGAAAAGAGAAAGTGGAGGCTGTTTCCTTAAAATTAATTCCTTTATTTATTCAGTTTAAAACCGGCAAACACAGCAAGGATAGGGTATGGTGTAGAAGGCGCAGCACAGTCTGGCTTACGCGTTTCGGATGAAATCCGTAGTCATAGCCTACTGTGCTGTGCTCCACACCTGCTTAAAACTAGTTAAAACAAATGTGATTGGTGCACACATAAAAAACAACGCCTTCAAGTTTAACCAATACCAACAGTGTATAAAATTAACCCACTGGTGTCAGAACCGCACAATCTAATACATTGCCTGAGCCCATACAACCGTAATATACACACTGCAATAATTATGTCAATAACCAACATAGTGGTATGCATTGTAGACAAAATGTCAAATACTAAGGGTTAGTAAGTAATTAAATGTTATTAAAAATTCTAATGCCCAGATAGTGCATATAGGAGTCTCTATTAATATATCCTCGATATGTGAGAGTTAAATCATTACTCTATCCTATCTAATGCACTAATGGGCAACAGAATTCAAACAATACCCTAAGTGAAGAATATCACAATAGATGCTATCATGTGTCAAAAATAAATAAATGTATAAACAAATTATAAAAATATTATAAACATGCAATAAGCAAATAATTCTAAATGAGGAGTAACCTGTCAAATACTATATGAATTAAAGATATCTAAACAAATTGTCATCATAATGATATATGGTAGAAAATAACAAGCTAACAAATAGCGTCTCCCCATAAAATAATCCAATGTGATATGATACAGGTTGAGCACACATGACCATCCGATGAGTCTTAAATTATAATAAACAAGGAGATCTATTGGTAAATGTATTGCGAAATACCATAATATTCATTCCCACAGGTTCATTACGTCATATCTTGAATTTAGACCATCAGGCACCCGAGTGCCTAAGGTAAAAATCCAAAAGGCTTCGCGTCTGGCGAGCAATTGGTCCAAATTACCCCCCCTAGCAGGTCTAGAAACTTTCTCAATAGCACACCATGTGAATCCTTTAAGGTTGTTGTCATGGTAGACTCCAAAGTGTTGTACTATTGGAGTCGTGGATCTCTTAGTGGAGAAAGACGAAAGATGTTCCCTAATTCTAGAGTTCAGGTCTCTGGAGGTGAGTCCCACATATTGAATCTGGCACAATGTGCATTCAATCATATAGACTACCGATTCCGTTTTACAATTCATACAAGAATTGATTTTGTAACTTTTCCTCGTTCTTACACTCACAAATTCCTTAGTCACCTTGGCATAATCACAGGGCTTGCACTTCCTGTGACCGCATCTGTACATCCCAGTATGTACCAACCATGATCCCCTCTCATCTTTGTCAGTTTTTAGCAGGGTTGGCGAAAGAATAGAACCCAATGTGGGGCTTTTCCTGTAGGCACATCTGAGTCCTTGTCGGACTGTGTCAACCAATTTATCCTCGGCCTTCAATATTGGAAAATGTTTCCTGATAATCTCACATACCTGAGGATATTGGGTACTGTGTGTTGTAACAAAAGTAATTCCCTGTTTGGTTGTACTGTGCTTATTTTTAGTTTTCAGTAAGCTCTCTCTCGGTATTACCTGTACAGATTCTCTTGCCCTTTTGATCACTTTTTTGGGATACTTTCTCTCTTTTAATCTCATCTCCAATCTTTCTGCCTCCTTGCAAAAGTCCTCATTGGAGGTACAGTTCCTTTTAATCCGGGTATATTCACCTTTTGCAATAGCATAGGGAACATGTCTGGGATGACAGCTTGTTCCTAAGAGTAAGGAGTTCCCTGAAATGGATTTTCTGAAAATCCTGGAAAGTATTTTGCCATCGGAACTGCCCTCCAATGTAATATCCAAATAGTTAATTGAACTCTGACTTGCTTCAAAAGTGAAGCTTAGTCCAATGTCATTATGATTCAGATAGTCAATGAATCCCTGAATGTCAGACTGATTACCCGACCAGATGAAGAGAAGATCATCTATGTATCTCCTATAAAAGGAGATACATTTCCTGTAAGGGTTTCTATCTCCAAAGATGTGGTAAAACTCCCACCAGCCCAAAAAAAGATTTGCAAAGGAGGGAGCAAATTTGGCCCCCATGGCGGTACCACATCTCTGGAGATAGAAAACATCCTCAAATTTGAAAAAATTGTGTGACAAAAGAAAAAGTGTGACCTTCAAAATGTACTTAATGAAATCATCAGAGTAATCAGTATTGTGTTCCAGAAAAAAGGCAATGGCCTCTATCCCTTTAGAGTGTGGAATACTGGAATAGAGCGACACTGCGTCCACTGTGAGCCAGATAGATTGTGGTGTCCATCTTACATTATCCATAACATTAAGGATATGTTTAGTATCCCTAATGTAAGAATGGAGAGTGGCAACAAGGGGTTGAAGGATCGAGTCCAACCACTCTGACAGATTACCCAGAAGGGATTCCACACCACTCACTATTGGCCGTCCCTGGACACTTTCCAGGGATTTGTGTGTCTTAGGTAAATGGTGGAACAACGGTATTTTCGGACAATCAACTAACAAATAGTCCATTGTTGCCTGATCCACAAAACCTTGTTCTAATCCATCATCCAAAAGATGTACTAATTTGGAACGAAAGTGAGTGGTGGGATCTCTTTGCAAAACTAAGTAATTATTCTCATTACATAGTTGTCTGTGGCCTTCATCTATATATTGTTGTCGGTCCTTTCCTTACATTTATCTCTTTTTGGTATTACCGGACATACCTACACCCAGTTTTATGACATTGGTTCAGCCTTTTTATAAGACTTTTTAGCACAGTTATGGAGGAAACACAGCAGGCCTTTTACTCACTGATGCCTGTAACTGCACGTACGACTTTGCCTACAGATTGTGAATTGATTTTCTCTGAGGATAAAGGAGTATTAGCACTGAGCACTTTGTTTGAACAAATGGAGACATTGTTACTAAAATAATCTAAAACCCAGTGGGATATCTGGACATTAGAAAAGTATTTGAGTCTAAGTATGATACCGAGGGGATTAAGGCTATACAAGTTTCCGACCTTTGACGTGGATGCACAAGATAAAGACTTTATAGATGCTTGGAACAGTGTACTATCTGAATGCTCTATGAGACTTATGAAATTGCTAATACAGTATAAAAATAAATTGTTGGATAGCATTAGAGCAGATATTAATGAATTACAGATAGAACTGAATAGGAGGAGCAGTCATAATGACTTTGCTAGATTTGATAAAACTTTGAAAGAGTTGGTTGCTAAGGGGAGGTCTGGGATCATGGAGACGAAACATACCAAATACATTAGGGATAAATATGACTATTCTAACAATTCTGTGTATATATGGAATAGAAGTGCTAGGGGGAATTTTAGGGCAAATCAACCTAGGTTTGGCCGTAGGAGGAGGGGCAATAAAAATCGCAGTAGGAATCGTGGCAATGATGGTAAAGGTAATAATAATAAAAAGAATGTGACCTTCTCTGGTAGTGATTCAGAGGGATCAAGTGAGGGTGAAATCGTTAGTGAACAAACACGGCCAGATTTTGAAGATACTGCCCCTCCTAATATTGTACATATTCCCGAAATAGCTTATACAGATACAATGAGCACTAATCAAGGCTATGTACAACACAACACAGTAGCAGTTAAACCCAAACAAGGTAACTACACAGAATTAGCACCTAATATGTATTTTCAAAACAGACCAGACACTCTAGCCATCAATCAGGTTTTTCCCCAAGACCAGGATGCATCAGCGGGGGGAGGGAAACAGAACAGACAGAATACACAGCCCAAAGTGCATTATGCAAAGAATCAAGACAAGTATCAACTGAGGGAACCCCGTCCACAGACCAAATACAAATAATCAATTCCAAGATTGTAGGCAATGTCATAAATTTATCATCCAAACAGCTTAGTATTGCACAATATAGTGTTTTGAATAAAGGTTTAAATTTTGCACCCACTATAGATTTTGATGTATTTAGAACTATCATGGATGTTAACCAATTAACACGAAATTTGACTTTGAAGAAACATTTTCATGGATTGAGTACTCTTAATCATACCGATGTGCCAGTTACCCATGTTGATACGGATACCAGGGACCCAATTGATTTTGAACATAAATGTGACACAGTCACACTGCAACAGCTGCAAATAGAATCAATGGGGAACTTGGGTAGTCGCAACATGGGTCCTAAATTCAAGGAGAAATCTAAATTCTACCCTATTCATAACAGGGGATCAGTCATTGAAACATTTTACAACAGGGTCGAAAGGGATCTTTTACAACTAAAGGCCAATCAACCCCCAAGTAAATTTAATTTGTCTCTTGCTGAGAAGGGTGCTTTGGCCTCTCTTAAAGAGGACCATAGTCTGGTGATCAAAAATTCTGATAAAGTTGGAATGGTTGTGGTCATGGACCGACAACAATATATAGATGAAGGCCACAGACAACTATGTAATGAGAATAATTACTTAGTTTTGCAAAGAGATCCCACCACTCACTTTCGTTCCAAATTAGTACATCTTTTGGATGATGGATTAGAACAAGGTTTTGTGGATCAGGCAACAATGGACTATTTGTTAGTTGATTGTCCGAAAATACCGTTGTTCCACCATTTACCTAAGACACACAAATCCCTGGAAAGTGTCCAGGGACGGCCAATAGTGAGTGGTGTGGAATCCCTTCTGGGTAATCTGTCAGAGTGGTTGGACTCGATCCTTCAACCCCTTGTTGTCACTCTCCATTCTTACATTAGGGATACTAAACATATCCTTAATGTTATGGATAATGTAAGATGGACACCACAATCTATCTGGCTCACAGTGGACGCAGTGTCGCTCTATTCCAGTATTCCACACTCTAAAGGGATAGAGGCCATTGCCTTTTTTCTGGAACACAATACTGATTACTCTGATGATTTCATTAAGTACATTTTGAAGGTCACACTTTTTCTTTTGTCACACAATTTTTTCAAATTTGAGGATGTTTTCTATCTCCAGAGATGTGGTACCGCCATGGGGGCCAAATTTGCTCCCTCCTTTGCAAATCTTTTTTTGGGCTGGTGGGAGTTTTACCACATCTTTGGAGATAGAAACCCTTACAGGAAATGTATCTCCTTTTATAGGAGATACATAGATGATCTTCTCTTCATCTGGTCGGGTAATCAGTCTGACATTCAGGGATTCATTGACTATCTGAATCATAATGACATTGGACTAAGCTTCACTTTTGAAGCAAGTCAGAGTTCAATTAACTATTTGGATATTACATTGGAGGGCAGTTCCGATGGCAAAATACTTTCCAGGATTTTCAGAAAATCCATTTCAGGGAACTCCTTACTCTTAGGAACAAGCTGTCATCCCAGACATGTTCCCTATGCTATTGCAAAAGGTGAATATACCCGGATTAAAAGGAACTGTACCTCCAATGAGGACTTTTGCAAGGAGGCAGAAAGATTGGAGATGAGATTAAAAGAGAGAAAGTATCCCAAAAAAGTGATCAAAAGGGCAAGAGAATCTGTACAGGTAATACCGAGAGAGAGCTTACTGAAAACTAAAAATAAGCACAGTACAACCAAACAGGGAATTACTTTTGTTACAACACACAGTACCCAATATCCTCAGGTATGTGAGATTATCAGGAAACATTTTCCAATATTGAAGGCCGAGGATAAATTGGTTGACACAGTCCGACAAGGACTCAGATGTGCCTACAGGAAAAGCCCCACATTGGGTTCTATTCTTTCGCCAACCCTGCTAAAAACTGACAAAGATGAGAGGGGATCATGGTTGGTACATACTGGGATGTACAGATGCGGTCACAGGAAGTGCAAGCCCTGTGATTATGCCAAGGTGACTAAGGAATTTGTGAGTGTAAGAACGAGGAAAAGTTACAAAATCAATTCTTGTATGAATTGTAAAACGGAATCGGTAGTCTATATGATTGAATGCACATTGTGCCAGATTCAATATGTGGGACTCACCTCCAGAGACCTGAACTCTAGAATTAGGGAACATCTTTCGTCTTTCTCCACTAAGAGATCCACGACTCCAATAGTACAACACTTTGGAGTCTACCATGACAACAACCTTAAAGGATTCACATGGTGTGCTATTGAGAAAGTTTCTAGACCTGCTAGGGGGGGTAATTTGGACCAATTGCTCGCCAGACGCGAAGCCTTTTGGATTTTTACCTTAGGCACTCGGGTGCCTGATGGTCTAAATTCAAGATATGACGTAATGAACCTGTGGGAATGAATATTATGGTATTTCGCAATACATTTACCAATAGATCTCCTTGTTTATTATAATTTAAGACTCATCGGATGGTCGTGTGTGCTCAACCTGTATCATATCACATTGGATTATTTTATGGGGAGACGCTATTTGTTAGCTTGTTATTTTCTACCATATATCATTATGATGACAATTTGTTTAGATATCTTTAATTCATATAGTATTTGACAGGTTACTCCTCATTTAGAATTATTTGCTTATTGCATGTTTATAATATTTTTATAATTTGTTTATACATTTATTTATTTTTGACACATGATAGCATCTATTGTGATATTCTTCACTTAGGGTATTGTTTGAATTCTGTTGCCCATTAGTGCATTAGATAGGATAGAGTAATGATTTAACTCTCACATATCGAGGATATATTAATAGAGACTCCTATATGCACTATCTGGGCATTAGAATTTTTAATAACATTTAATTACTTACTAACCCTTAGTATTTGACATTTTGTCTACAATGCATACCACTATGTTGGTTATTGACATAATTATTGCAGTGTGTATATTACGGTTGTATGGGCTCAGGCAATGTATTAGATTGTGCGGTTCTGACACCAGTGGGTTAATTTTATACACTGTTGGTATTGGTTAAACTTGAAGGCGTTGTTTTTTATGTGTGCACCAATCACATTTGTTTTAACTAGTTTTAAGCAGGTGTGGAGCACAGCACAGTAGGCTATGACTACGGATTTCATCCGAAACGCGTAAGCCAGACTGTGCTGCGCCTTCTACACCATACCCTATCCTTGCTGTGTTTGCCGGTTTTAAACTGAATAAATAAAGGAATTAATTTTAAGGAAACAGCCTCCACTTTCTCTTTTCAAGCTATTATTGTCCGGAGTTTGGCTGTTTCCTGCTGTGCATTACGAGCTTATACTCTTCAAAGAGGATTGCATTGTGTGCTTTTCTACATTTGGCAGTTCCCTATTGCAAGCAGGAACTGTTTTTCACTACGTCACTGGCGGAGGGATACTGTATTCTATCGGAGGAACAAGTGTCTGGAATAAGTTGAGGCGGAGCAAGGGATCTCTGCCTCGTTCCAGAGTGTGTTCCATTGGCCGGAATTGGGCCGAGCCCCCTTAGAGGCGTCCGGATTGAATCTACAGACGCGAATGGCGATACCCGCCTTCTCCATTGGATTGGGTGAGTGAGATCTCCATTGTCCACGCTGGAGCGAGTGAATGAGTGATATACCAAGGAACTTGAGAGTTTCTTTTTAGCACCTTGCACTTTATTTGATACCTTTTTGTTGTAATACAATACAGACTGCCTATCATATTCTGGGTTTCCTTTCCTTACAATTATTCATATACATATTAATAAAAAATTATAAGGGATAAAAGGTATATGGTGTATGACAAGATGTTTGAATAGAAAGGGCTATATTGTATATATTAGGGTTGCACCGATACCATTTTTTCAAGACCGAGTACAAGTACCGATACTTGTTTTCCAATACTCACCGATACCAATTGCCGATACTTTTTTTTTAATGTCATGTGACAGTTTACCAAGCACAATACAGACTAATTATTTAAGATTCCTTCTTTATAATTATGAAGGAATGTAGCTCAAAAGACATTATGAAATAATAAAACAGGTTTTATTTGTCACAAAGTTCACAGAACATGTTTAGAAATAAACATATTACAATAAAATATATTAAAAACAACAATAAATAACAAATATAAAATTGCAACCAACCAAAAGTGCCATACAGTAAAAAATAGAACAGAATACTGTTTAATCATGGTGAACACCACTATGGGCTAGATTACATTTGACTGGTAAGCTTTACCTATGCTCTCATTACACGTCCTACTCCATTAAAGGCTATGGAGTTGGAAAGTGAAGATAGCATTTGTAAAGCTTACCAATCAAATGTAATCTAAATCTAGTCCTATAATTGCAGGATGAGTGTTCATTGGGATTAACTTATTTTTTCCTATGAGTACTCTTCCTGCAATTATATAAGCTAAGATGTTCCTCAGAGTACAGTATGTTTTGAACCTAATTGTGCAAGATGAGAACTAGCAGTATAAAAGGCAATCTAGCAATTAGAATATTTTTTCAAAAGTTAGTGGCAAGTTCTTTTTAAGGAACAGAACAAAGGCATCTCCTCTCTGCATGTTCAACTATAAGTCTGTGTTTGCTATCAGTAAGGAGGTTCAACTTTCCACACTACTGCATGGGGCAGA